>NC_079160.1:40499040-40809415 GCF_947563725.1 Argiope bruennichi
AAAATGGATATTGAATCCTGACTTCTTAGAAAACTAAAACTGATATGAGGAAAGAGGCATTGCACTGAATGGGGATTGCACATTGAGGATTATAAAATAACTGGAAGTAAGGCAAGGGGATATGGAAAAAAAAAATAGATTAACTTGGAGACTAAAAATAAGAAAAAATTCATTCTCTTTTTATAGAAAAATATTCTTTATTTTTAATAATTCTTTATTTTTATTATTGACCGAATATTGGGCACGTGATAGTTTCCCAAACGTTTAAAATGGATATTGAATCCTGACTTCTTAGAAAACTAAAACTGATATGAGGAAAGAGGCATTGCACTGAATGGGGATTGCACATTGAGGATTATAAAATAACTGGAAGTAAGGCAAGGGGATATGGAAAAAAAAAAATAGATTAACTTGGAGACTAAAAATAAGAAAAAATTCATTCTCTTTTTATAGAAAAATATTCTTTATTTTTAATAATTCTTTATTTTTATTATTGACCGAATATTGGGCACGTGATAGTTTCCCAAACGTTTAAAATGGATATTGAATCCTGACTTCTTAGAAAACTAAAACTGATATGAGGAAAGAGGCATTGCACTGAATGGGGATTGCACATTGAGGATTATAAAATAACTGGAAGTAAGGCAAGGGGATATGGAAAAAAAAAAATAGATTAACTTGGAGACTAAAAATAAGAAAAAATTCATTCTCTTTTTATAGAAAAATATTCTTTATTTTTAATAATTCTTTATTTTTATTATTGACCGAATATTGGGCACGTGATAGTTTCCCAAACGTTTAAAATGGATATTGAATCCTGACTTCTTAGAAAACTAAAACTGATATGAGGAAAGAGGCATTGCACTGAATGGGGATTACACATTGAGGATTATAAAATAACTGGAAGTAAGGCAAGGGGATATGGAAAAAAAAATAGATTAACTTGGAGACTAAAAATAAGAAAAAATTCATTCTCTTTTTATAGAAAAATATTCTTTATTTTTAATAATTCTTTATTTTTATTATTGACCGGATATTGGGCACGTGATAGTTTCCCAAGCGTTTAAAATGGGTATTGAATCCTGACTTCTTAGAAAACTAAAACTGATATGAGGAAAGAGGCATTGCACTGAATGGGGATTGCACATTGAGGATTATAAAATAACCAGAAGTAAGGCAGGGAGATATGAAAAAAAAAGAAAAAAAAAAAAAAAGATTCACTTGGAGGATAAAAACAAGAAAAAGAAATTCTTTCTCATATTATAGAAAAATAATTTTTTTATTTAAAGGATAATTATAATTTAAATGTTGCAGTTCTATATACTTAGGATACATGGTTTTAATTCCTTTTGAAAGATAAGTTTAAGATGTGTTATTACATTAGAACGTCTATTGCAGGGGTGCGCAGACTTTTCCATCGTGCGGGCTACTTCTTATTTTTTCAAGGTGTTGCGGTCCACCTAGTGACGTAGGTGTGGTGAGTTAAAAAAAAAAGGTCTACAATGTTTATAACTTAATAATAAATGCAGAATTTATATTTATCTACACAACCACAAACATAATAATAATAGCAAGATACAAAATAATAATAATAGCCGTCGGCGTTCCATAAATATGTTTCTTTTAATATGCGCGTCTTAGGTCATCGTAAAGGCGGGCACCCCAAAATATCTAGGGGGTTTCCCGTTTGATCGCGATCGACTTACTGCCCACCCCTGACGTAAAATATGTATGTTTTACGCCACGCAGTCTGGCCTGGCGCTTAACAAGTCAGACTGCATAACCTAGAACTACCAAATTTGGGGCATATATATTTTGGAAGGTAAAAATGCTTATCTCAGAGTGTGTTTTTTAAAAATTTTAATTAATTAAAAAACTTTTGGCAATTTTCTGCAATGACTTCTGAAAATATTACAGAACAAAAAGAATTTTTACATCATTTTAAAACATAAAAAAATGTCTTTTTCAATAATACCAATTTTTTCGTACATTTTTTTCCCGGTTTTAATTAATTTTTAAAATGCATTTTATTATACATTTCTTCGTTGTCGTGAAGTTCAAATCGTTTTTATTATTGATACTAATATTTCATTCTGGATTTTTTCCTTATGTTGATAATGATATGAAAAACTTAGCTTACTTTCTCATGTTGAGTAAATTTCAGCATAAGACAAACTTTTAATAAATAAAAGTTCAAAGTTTATTATACTTGGAATTTAGGTTTAATATCAGAATCAAGCAGTGGTGAAAATCTTTTAGCGTGTTCATTTTTAAACATTGCTGCTCTTTCCTATGATATAATTGTTTATATGAAGATTGTTTATATGAAGATAAGTGCATAATGCAATGAACACAATAGTGTAAGTTTTCTAAAATAGTATGACTTCTATGTCCATTAAAATTCGAAATTTAAAAATATTTTGGAAGTGACCATACTGTTATATTGAAGATAATGTTAAGGGCAAGTTACACAAAGTATTTAACAGAAAATTTTAACAACCATTAATATCCAGCAAAATAACTAATCGCCAAAGACGGCTATTTCAAAAAAAAAAAAATCTTGCATTAATTTCAAAATTATGTTTATTTTTACTCGAATATGTTTTACTTCCACTGGAAGAGACGAATTAGAAGCTCTTGACAAGAGCCATTTTCCAACAACAGAATTGCATTGCTTTTACTGTTCACATTGTTGTCTTGACCGTTATTACTTCACATAATTACAAATATTTATTTGTGTGATTTTCTTCATTTGCTGAAAGTTTAAAAAGAAGAATTCTCTTTAATATCTGTGTAGTTGTTGTTTCTTATGGCACTCGCCATGGACAAGCCCGCGGTTACGAAGACAGCGATTTAAGCCGGTGGGGGAGCGTCTCTTGTTTTTATAGTAGCGCCAACTAGGGCCAAGAGTACGACTTAGCTACTCACGCATCACTTATTCGCTTGTACAACCCCTTTTTATATGAGGGCACATTCACACATCTCACAGACAGAACAACCATGCCCAAACCGGGACTCGAACCCAGGACGCCCAGATCACAGGAAAGACGCGCTACCCCTATGCCAGGACGCCGGCAAATCTGTGCAGTTTACAAGACGAATAAAAAGAGGGAGAGTAGTTTCCCCAAAACTTTCTCGCATATTCTCTTGTAAAAGTATTATTGCCATCCTCCCATATAAAATTGAGGATCTTTAGTAAGATTATGATTGCCTTGCATGGCGCAGCAAATAATACTTATAAAATATGGATATTTGCTGTGAATTCAGCATTTTTGCTCAATTCTGCGATCATCAGCGATATTTTTGGCTATTAATCCTTGGCATTTAACAAAAGATGTTCGAAAATCAAATTTTTGTTTTGGATCATTTGTAGAACGATTAAAACCATTATCTGGCAAATAACTACAACAATAATCCTAAAATCACATACCAAATTTCATATATTTAAGTCATTGCATTTTTGAATCTTCGCATTTACATGCTTGTGAAAGTATAGATCGACAACAAGTCAAGACCAGGAGGAATTTGATAGGTATTCCAAATTTGATAGGTATCTGTATTTTAGATGTTAAATCTGTGTACCATATTTTATCTGTCTAGTTGTCTACTTTTGTTGCTGTTGTTTTAACATGTATTCGGACAACTGAACTGACAGATTTCGTTTGTATGGATTTTGCTCAAAATTTAATCGAAATCTAAAAATTTTGAATAAAGGTCGTTTATCGAATTTAGCTCAAATCGTTTTTGAGTTATCTTTGTCATAAATAGACAAGCATGATGTCACTAATCTGTTTTTCGAATTCGAGGAGTCTAAAAGTGAAGATACGTCAAATTCTAGAGTTCTAATTTTATGACAATTACACTATTTTCTTTACACTTCGTATAAGAAAAAGTAAAAATGAAGTTGTAGTACCACGAAATTTAGAAGATTGATGAACGAGTCATTTACATTTTTAATAGCGCTATGATGTCATGGGACTCATGTTCATTAGAAAGTTTCAAGTTCATAATAAGTAGAACATATGTAAGAAAATTAAAATAACACAGCTTGAATTTCTAACAATTCGATGGAATCATCGTTATAGAGATGTATCTAAACGATTTATCTGAAATTAAATATAATCAAATTTCTGGTGGACCAGCTGGTAGCCATAGACGTCTAGCAAGTAATACAATGAAATTCCACGCGGAATAAATGATAATAGCAACTCGATAATTAAAGAAAACTTATATAAATAAATGCTTTTTAAAAAGCATTTTTATTTTTCTCTTTTCACGTTTGCAAAGATTGAACCTCGTTATCAATCTTTCATTCACTTTCTGATAGGGTGGAATAATAAAATTTTGTAGACTTGCGTGTTCTCGATGACGACGCATTGTTTTATTATTTTAAAATTTGGATGCCAGCTAATCGTTTAATTTAATTAAACATTGATTCCGTGTTATTAAAACAGCGCTGCGTTAATGTTTAACGATTTGACAGAATCATGGACATGAAGTTGGTAGTGAGTTTCAGAAAAATTGATTCCCAATTTCCATAACACTTATTAAAATAAGTGAAATAACGATTAAAAATCAGAAATATGAAATATTAAAAATTAGAAGAACGAAAAATAAAAAAAATAAATTAGAAAATAATTAAGATATAAACATTGTACTTTTTAGTACAAAAATAGAAGTGTGGTTTTAAAAACTGTTTTTTTGATTATGAAATTTACGTTATTTTAAGCTTGCCATCATTGGCGATCAGTTGATTCACCAGGATTGGTGGTTGTTAAAAATTTCAATTAAATATTGTTTTAATATTTTAATGACCCACTACAAAATATTTTTAAATTTCAAATTTTGATAGCTATAAAATATAACTATTTTAGGAACCTTACACATAACTACGCATTTATCTAATTTCCTGTCTCTAACTTTACAAAACCTACTGTATAACAAGAAAAAAAAAAATAATAGTATTTAAAAAATGGGCACATTCTAAAAATTTTTCATCGTTTCACTCCACTGTCGAAGCTTTACGGATTCCCCCTTTTTTTCCTTCCCCCCTGTTTTGTTTTGTCTTTACTGCTCTGTAACCTCTGTATGCTCCAGAACAGACACGTGTCAGCGCTGTCTCCTTAAGTACACCAGTACTGATTTGCACGTTCTGATGCAAGTCAGCAAGGGTTGCTGTGATTCAAATTACATGAAATTTTATTTATAATTGTTTTGTCATAAAAGGAAAAAAAAAAAAAATGTTGTTTGATGTTTCGGTTTTCGTGGTATCTCGGAGTACCACGGTGTGACAACGTAGTCACGAGCAGAATTTGGAATAACTATTAATTTTAGGGGAAAGGTTAAAACCAATTGAACTAGTTTTGGATGCGCGCATGACCAAGTTAATAACAATATTTTTATTATTTATGGAGGATGGAGAAATTTAATGGAGTTATTTAATTATTTTGCTTATTTATTTAAAAAAAATTCGCTCTTATATCTAGTTATCTAGAATCTAAATGGGAATGATTTTGAAACATTTAATCATCCAGATTGGCGACGGTGTTACTGATTCCAGATCTTTTTATGAGATATTCTCTTGCTTGATACGATACTTTTTTTAAAAAAAATTATAATAAATATTACATTTAAAATCTATGAAAAGAAATAAGAATTGTAACTAAGAATTAAAAAAAAAAAAAGACTGTTCTTCTACAAATAAACGTTAAAAAGTCCAGTACAGTCTAGACAGTTCTTCACACGAACATTTTTTTTTTCCTTTTTTCTTTCTTCCGAAAACGCATATATTAACATGCGGAGGTCTGTTCCTAGGGCGTGGAAAAAGGGTTGCTTCTCAGAATAGTAGAAGAATGCAGAATAACAGGCGATTTCGTAATAGAAATTTCTATTTCTTCCTTTTTTTTTATGAAATATATTTTAGAACGAGAATATTTGTATAGAGGATGAGAGTTCTTTTTAGAAAGTAATATGTAAAAAATATGATATAAAATATTAAGCTTCGCTTCTTTATTCGGCAAGCGTTTTAACTGTCAAAAAGAATATTCCAAAAAGAACACAAACCTTAAATTTTCATTTGAATTACCTAAAATATTCCAAATGAATTTTCGACTAAATATTTGAATTTGTTAAGTGAAAAAATAAATAAATTCTGAAATACTAATTTGACAAAATGTTATGATTCTGAAAAAGAAACAAACATAGATGAACAATTAAATTAGAAAGAAATTGCAATATGAAACTAAACATCTGTAAATTTAGCAAAAGTAAATATATAGATGTTTTAAAATAGAAAACTTTTTATCCCTATAAAATGATAGTACGTAAAATTCATACGTCGTTTTATTTATCATTTTGATGCGTATATTTTTAAGAGATCTAGAAATAAAAAATTATACTTATTTACTAGCAAGTAAAATTATAATAAATTAAGCACAAAAATTATATACAGGAAAAATCATTGAAAAATCTTAGAATACAAGAACTGTTGGATAAAATTCTTCAGAAAACAATCTGAATAACTTATTACCAATAAAAAAATATTTGATATATGATTTTTAATTATAATTTTAAAATTTAACGTAAAAATGAGATATTTTAGCAATTCTTTCAAGACATTTCTAGTTAACTATATCAATCTAAATATTGCAAATATTCGAAAATAAAAAAATCACTTAATGGAATTTGTGAAGAAAAAAGTACGAAGCATTGTTTAACAAAATAATCATTTGAAAAAAAATAATTATAAAATTAAAGAAAAACATGGATGTTACAAATCGATCGACAAAAACGTTTTCACGTTGAAGATGTCTTAAATTTGTTTAAACTAGTCTTGAACTTGTTAGCAAGTCATTTAAAAATAAATATCACAAATAATTGAATTTCAGCAAAGAAAACAAACGATTTTTATGATTGCTTAAAATAATGATTAACAGTTATAAAGGGAGGAATTTATTATAGAATAAAAGAAAAAAAAGATTACTTTTTTTAAAATTAAAAAAAAATTATTATTTAATCGTAAATTAGCCCCTCCCCTTTTTTTTTTCAATTCAAAACGGCATTTGCTTTTTTTTTTTCAACGCCAGCTATGTTAATTTAGATAAAAGTGTAAAAGGAATACAGGACAATAAAATTTATATTGAACAAAAAATTCGTTCTTAAAGTAGTTAACAGTTTAATTCAAACTTTTAAATCAAAAATCTTGCACAGTATGAAAAAGTATAACTGAAAATTGTTTTGCAGCTAACACTTTTAAACATATTTAGCTTTTAAATAAAACCAATAAGGTTTTTCTAACATTATTTTGCCTTTTTACTTTCACGTATTCGTAGTGTAGAGAAAGTATAGTAATCGTTCAAAAAATCTGAATATATTATGACGAATCTTCACTTTTTAGACCTCCTTGAATTCGAAAATCATATTTTTGGAAAATTTTCGTCTGTTTGTGACAAAGGTAACTCAAAAATGATTTGAGATTGATGGGTGAAATTTGGTACAGGTCTTTATGCCAGATTTGTAGATTTCTATCAAATTTTTATCTATATCCATTGAGAGGAAATCTGTATGTCCGGTTGCCGCCTGAATATAAATTAAAACGATATGTGCAAAACAAAGAGAGCTACATAGATAAAATTCGGTACACAAATTTAATATCTATAGTGTAGGCACTTGTCAAATTTTGAGCTAAATCCATTAAAAGGATCTTTCTTACGTCTTTCCGCCATTTTGTACATCGTACGGCTGTACCTAAAAACATATAAATGTGACAGCTCAAAAATGCAATGATGTCAAATTTGGGTTGGGATTTTGTGACTACAAGTGTAGATTTGTGTCAAATTTTTGTTTCAATCAAAACGGATTTAAAACACAAATTCGATTTTCGGACGCTATTTACCACATGTCGAGGATAAATAGGCAAAAAATTCGCCAAAAATACCAAAATACATTTAATAAAAATTGTAGAATATTAAATTTAGATTACTAAATGAACTGTATGCATTATTTTTTCTATTGCATTATTTTTTCTATTAAGTTTCGACGAGTGCTGGTTCGTTTTTTAAATGATGAAACTAATTTATAATCAACAATATTTAACAGTTATATATTATTCATGACTGAACGCTCATCAAAGAACGCCAACCACGAATCGAGACGAACAAGAATCATAAATAACAAATATCAGAATCATACAGAAGAATAATTGTCACAATTGGCGCACTATCATCTGACATGGCGATATTAACCATATTTTTGCTTGATATTTACCAAAAATGATAAATTCATGCCAAAGATTTATATTTCGTAATTATTGAACGCCAACGACATGCAAGGTGTTCTCTGCGATAATAACTTTACTGGAGAGTATGCGAGAAAGCTTTAGGGTGATCACTGTAGCTAGTTAATGCTAATTCAACTGTCGTATAATTGTTCCCTGAATTTTGACATTTTTTAAAAATAATTTTACACAGTTAAAAAAACTTTTTTTTGCATGGTTTATTTTTCATAGTGGCAATTACATTAAAATTGCTTTCAATGTTTTAGTTCACCTTGTGATTTTTTTCCATTACTGTAAACTAAGAAAGAAAAATTCTGCTAGTTATCTGCTCAGGTTATTTGAACAACATGAAACTAAAGCTACAGAATTCTGAAATACAAGTGGGATTTGAAAATACATGACTCGGACATTTATTTTGTAATATCACTATAGTGCTATAGGACTGATTCCATCAAGAAAGCCCATATAAACAATAAACAAAACGATTATATGCTTATTAAGATAACTCATCTTTAATGTTTACCACATTTTAATGCATAAAATTTTGTGAGAATCATTAACATCAAGCTATGCGTGAGAGATTTAATTGAAATTAAACACAATCAATATTTCCGATGAATCAGCTGGTCCTCAAAGTCGCCAATTAAAATATTTTCAACATAATTGCCTCATCTGATTTTTCAACTATATTCAATTAGTTTTTCAATTGATTGATTTCAATTAAATGAACTACATAAAAGAAAGAAATATACTAAAGACATACCGCTGATTTAAAGGTACAAAATTTGATAAATATCTACATTTAATGTTAAAGACATGCCAAATTTCATTTATCTTACAGTTGGATTTTAATGTTATTTACCCTTACATTCACACAAACGAGCAGACCAGCAGATGTATTAAAAAAATGATATTGATCTACAATCATAGTAATAAAGCATATATCCAAACTGTAGATATAAAATTCTAACGTGTGTGATACCGAAATCGCTTTTATTACATATCATCGAATGGCAACAGTCAAATGTAAACTAATCACTATACAGACTACTATATTGAAGATTTTTTAAGCTGCATTTAATTCAAGGCTTTGCTAAATAATGAAATTGCAAAATATTATTAGAAGTGCTTGAGATATGGCACACCAAAATCTCTATCCTCTCAAGGGAAAGATATAAAAGAAATAGAAAAACAGGTATCATATAAAATTTAAGTAAGCTCGATATTAGGCTTAAACATTGCTACGACTTATATATGGGAATTGATGACTGTATCTTCCAAAACTGTTATCTCATGAAACTGATTTTGGTTAATAAAACCCCCAACACCCCCTTTTAATGATATCAATTTCATTTCTGTACAATGTTCCATTTTTAATAAATTTTTTAAATGTAATGTACAGTTTGTAATAATTAATTTTTAATTTTAAGAAGAAATTCAAACTCATCCATCAAAACATTCAATCGTGAGCTTTGACTAATTAAAAACTAAGATAATGACTTTCTTCGAACATTCATTCCGAAGCAAAATTTTTTTAAAGTTTTTACTTCGTATTCTATACCCTTTTTATTATATATGTAATTGGCTTTGACTTCAATTGAATTCGTTTTTTTTGGTCTTATAAAATAACAGCTGAATTTTTAAAAATATAAGCATTCCACAATAATATTTAACAGCCTAAAAAGTCAATCTAGGGGAACACACCAGTCACCGAAGGCGGTTAGTTTTCTTTATCATACTAGTTATATTTTTGATATATTAATACACACGCACATAAGCGCGTGCACACACGCACGCACACACTGATATTTTAAAATCTAATTTAAATCTTAATTAATTTCCAAATTTTTATTTTAAATTAGCCTATGTTAACTGTCTAAAATATGTTTATGTCTAAAATATTTTCTTATTTCCTGATCCAATTCCCCCTTTTTATTTAATTATTTTTAATACTTGCTCTAGAAAATTGACATTTCAGCATTTTCTCACGCTCCGAGTGAAGGGATAAAAATTCTTATTGTTTAAAACATTCTTTTAAAGATACCTAAAATTCCCTTTCCCAAGCCGACACACGTCAAAGAAATCCCAATCAAAATCTCATAGTAAAATCACTGAAGGGAAAAATTTCGGCCTGTTTTGCTCTTGAGACGCGATGTAGACTGACTCATCGCTAATTAGTTATTCTTTATACAAATTATGCTTATCGGATTGAAATAAATCGAAGTTAAAATTGCAAAAGCTATATCTTTTCGGCTACGCACTGTTAAAATATGTTTATATATATACATGTGGACAGTCTAAAATGTAAAGAATTTTACAATTTTGTTGTTTACATACTAAACTTTATCCTGCTAAATTTGTGTTACCTGCTGAATTAACGAGCTTTTGAATTACTATGTTCGCAAGCAAATAGACCCAATCATAATCATAGTTTCAAAATCAGGATGGTCTATAATATGGAGATTAATAAATTTTAGTTTTTTTTAGATTACAATACTTTTTTTTTTGCAACTGTAAAAATTTAAAAGAAAAAAAAAAGCATAAAAAAAAAAAAAAAAGGAAAAAGAGTTTTTATTATCATTGGTTAATATCATAATTACATAAATATATTTTACAATATTAAATACATATATTTAATAACACTGCAATGTGCTTGAGTATAAATTCAGTAATTAAAACAATGAAAAGCATTGCAAAATATACTTGAAAACAATTTTGAAAATTTATTAAAATTAGAGAAAAAAATTGCACTGAGATAAAACTAGTATAAAAAAATTTCGTGAAGAGGAAAAGTTTATTTTATGAACCTTAAAGCATGTAAAAATTTTAGTATAATAATGCAATCAAAAATTATTAAAAACAACGAAAAAGGATAAAGGAAAAAAAAATCGTAAAAAGGAATCATGAATTTTAGAAAATAATTCACTTACAGAAAAAAAATCGTATAATTTTTATAAAAATCCAAAAGATTTTCATATACGGAAATTTAGCATCATAATCTTCTTTTTATGAAATAAAAAATATTATTAATTCATTTAAATTTATGATTGACTTTTTATTCAAAACCAGCCTCTTCTGGCGACCAGTTGGTTCGCAGGGATTAATTTTATTAGCTAAAATTTTATATTAAATATTTTGTATACTTTTAATATTTTGATTAATTCCATAGCAATATTTATCCATATATTTCCATAGCAATATTTTTCCATAGCAAAAAATTTTAAAATTTCAAATTCTTATAGATGTATAACTTGCAACTAGTTTAGAAGCTTTACATCCGTTATGTTCAGTATGCAATACATTTCCTTAATTTTTTGTCTTTAAATTTACAAATCTTACTGTATAATAGAACAGAGCAGCAGTATTTAAAAATGGGCGCATTCGAAAATCTTTTCATTATTGCTTAATTTTGAAGCTAAATCTTAATTGTAAGCACAAAAAATTTTTAAAATTTTAATTAATTAATAAAATTTAAAAGGGTTTTACTGAAACGAACACATCATGGAAAGATAAACAAAATCTTCTTATCTTAAACATTAACTATGGAAAGATGCCCGAATGAAATATTGCTAGCAGCAATGAAATGTTACATTTCAACAATAAAATATATTACTGCAAAATTCCCCTCAAAATACTTTTTAAAAATTTTATTAGAAATGGAAAAAAAAAAATAATAATATGACATTAGAACTAACATCATTGAAAAGATAAATTTTTGAATTTTAGAATGATGTAAAAGTTTTTTTTAGCCGTAATATTTTCGGTAGCTATCTCGGAAAAAAAAAATCATAAAATTTACACACACACACACACACACACACACACACACACACACACACACACACACACACACACACACACACACACACACACAGAGAGAGAGAGAGAGAGAAAGCCATCTTTATTATTGGTAAATATAAATAATCAGGACTTGAATCAATGTTTTATGACCTTTTCTTATCTTTATAATGACTCGGATACTCGATTACTCAATTATTCCCATGATATAATATAAATAAATATAATAAGTGTAATATCAAGTCTAAAAAACACATTTTACTTTATAACTGCCTATTTGATAATATTCTACAAATATTATCTGTCATAATTTTAAAGTAAAAGGAATTAGAAATCAATCACGAATTTAAAGTATTACATTAACAATGTTGAAATTATATTTTGAAAAGTTCCAAATTATAAGATCTTTTCGTTTGTTATTGTTGCCATTTTATTTATTAAAAATATTTTATGGGTGTTCATTCTATTTATTATCTAATAAAACTGTAAAATATTAAAAATAATTGTTTACAACCACTTTTCGCTTGAAATTTCTTTTTTTTTCACCTGAAATGCTAATTTTTAGATCCATTTCTTCTTAATTAGAATATTTAGAATCTATATTTTAAATCCTTCAGTTTCTAATTACCAAATTCCATTGTACTATAACAGTAGGTATACAAATAAGCTTTATTAAAAACAACGAAATTTAAATTTTGCAATTATATGGTATGAATTCCTTTTTGAACGCTAAACAACTTAAGAATAAAAATATATATCGCAAGTTCCTCTCATACATTCCTTCACAGATTAGAAAACATTATTCCAATTTTATTTACCGAGTTTGCGCGTATTTGTAACATTACAAATATCAGAAAGAAGCTTTTAAAGCTGAGTCTAATCAACAAGTGCTATCGATCGAAATCCAAAAATAGCTCATCGGTCTTAAGAAAAGGAACTAAACTTAATGTTTATCCATAAATTTCTAACATTCATTTAAGGAAAAGTATGAAAACACATAATTTTTCATTAAAAATTTCAACTCGTGTCTATTTTCCGATTGCCATGCATTATTATGAATGTTAATGATTGATTCACTATAGTTTAAAATACGAACTACTGAATTTTTGGAAAACATTTGTTAACTGAAAAATCAATAAATTTTTAAGTCATCTCCAAACGTGAGAATATACGCGTGCGCATTTAAGAAGAGCGCATGATTTTTCTTTTTCTTTGTCTAGGAATGCTAGAAAATCTTGCGCGGGCGCTGTACATCACAGGCATTGGGTCAGGCACATTTACGAAAATAGGTAGGTAACAAGGACTCAAAGCTATGGTCGCGTTTAGCCAAAATCTGCCATTGAATTTAGTAACTTTAGATCTGCAGACAGTTTTAAAAGATTTTTTTTCTTTGTTAATGTAATATAGAGTATGTTACAATTTACTGATGATGCCACCATTAAATATCATTATTTTAAAGTTAGTTACATTAAATATTAGTCAATAAAAAAAAGAGTAGGAAGCAGAAATTGAAAAAGAATAATAAAGTACAAAAATATAAACGTTTTTGATTCAAGAAAATCTAAATATGTTAATAAAATGAAATGGTTTTGATAAAATATGTTATGAAATAAAATCTTATCTCTGAAGATTTTATTTGCATAAATGAGTCCATTAGTTTGTTTCCATATAAAGTTTAATTTTTTTTTATCTATTCCTTCGTTGACAAAAACAAAATATTAGAAGTAAATTTTTAAATATTTCTGAGCATTAACAATATGATTTGCATTAATTGACGAAAACAGATTTGTGACATTTCCATTATTTTTCATTAATGTTAATATAAACAACTTTTAATAATTTTCTAACAAAAAAAAACTATGAAAACGAAGTTTTCATTGCCATGTCAGGTGTTTATAATACAACATGTAGGAAAACATGGTCAGCTTTTTATATTTTTTGCATGATATTTTTGTTGGCTAAAAGTGCAAATTAAACTCAGAAGATCTTTAACAATACAGTTGATCATGAATGTGATTTTCTCCTCCTTTGTGAAACAGCATTATGATCACTTATGCCTAATTCATGATATCGAATTATATTTTGCCACTGTACGAATAATTTGATTCCCTTTTTTAGAATATGCAGAGGCTCCAAAAAGTATTCATACACTTTCAAACTGTGAATAGAAAACGCTGTAGTTTGGAATTGAATTCGAATATGAAGTGTAATATTTTTTCTTATAATTTAATTGTTTTTCATATCTTTTAAAAAATTCGATATTACTATTTTTTTAAACAAAAATGAGGGTGCAAGACGGCAGAGAAATTTTTCGATGTTAAAGTGTTCATACCTCGAAAACATTTTGAATAAATTCTGAAGTAAAGTTTTCAATTAATTTTTTTTTATTCTTGCATTTTTGAGAAATTAAAAAAAAAATCGTTTAGCTTTAATCGTCGATTGCTTATTTCTCTAGGTTCTGTTTATTGTTTTAAAATGGTTCGTAATCGTAAGAAAACCAATAACAATGTGCCAAAAGTGATTATTTTTCGAAATATTAGCAGCAAATGAACTCGACATATTTTTAAATTAGTAAATTTATCCCATTCTACAGGGCAGTGTGTGATACGACTCTTTAAAGAAAATCGAATAAAACAATAAGGTAAGAAAAGGTCATCCTATAATATTAAAAAAAATTAACTATTAAATTAAATTATATAATTAAAAAAATGTGAGAAATCCGTAATTAAATGCTGTAAAGCATTTCAGCAAAGTTTACCAATATATTTTCTGCTTTAGTTTCACTTGAAACTGTATGACGAGTGCTCAGATCAATTAGATTACATAGACGCTCTGTTAGTGCAAAGAATAGAAAGCGTAGGCTTTACTTCACAAAATCAATAATAAATAAGTTCGAAAAGCATTTGAATCATGCATTATTCGCATATGAAAGCAAATATAACATTTTTGGTTTTGATGGGTATATAATTGTATAGAAGAAGTGAAAAACTTAATTCAAATAATTTAATTGGAACAATAAAGTATGGCGGTGGAGGCTTTCTTATGTGGACATATATATCAAACTCAAATCAAGGTAATTTGGTATTTATTGATGGAATTAAGAGTGATGTTCTGTATTTAAATATTTTTAAAAGATATTGTATAATTATCTGTCAAAAATTGAGCATTGGAAATAGCATTACATTTTATCAGGATAACGATTCTAAATTCTCAATGTTCACATTTGGTATTTCTATAATTATCCACACTTTTACATTTACTTTTCGATGATAAGAAAATGTCACACTCCCTGCCAAGCTCATGGAGTTTTAAATAATTTTCACCTTGTTTTACCGCAATGTGAGTCATTAATTCTCGATCAAGAATTTCGAAAATTCTATCGGAAACTATAAGCTCGCATAAAGATTGGAAATCCTTCACTTTGCGCAACTGACAATAGTAGTCAAAAGATGCATTTAATCTGGATGCAAATTGAACAAAACTCTCCGATGGGGAATTTTGAGCTTTTTTAAAATTATTTAAACATTCCTGAGGGGTGGGCTCAAATTCTTTTAAAACTAAAGTTTTAATTTTCTTATAATCATTTAAATCTTCTTGATTAATATAAACCAGCAAATTACTGACTTTTTCACCCAAAATATTCAACAGAATTTCTGCTTTCAAATTTTCTGAAACATTTTTGTTTTGGAATGCTTTTTCCAAAGAGTTGAAGAATAAATTAAAGGTTTCTGATTTATAAGGTGCGGGAATGGTTAATGTTTTAATACTTTTTATTAAGCTTTCTAATTTAGTAGTTGATGAACTCGAATCCACGATTTCAGTACTTTGAATATTATTTAATGATTCTTTTTTAGTATTTGCTAACTCGATTTCTTACCCTATTTGACTCAATTTTAACTTTTCTAGTTGTAACTTCAATTCATTTTCTATTTTTTCTTTTTCTTGCACTAGCTTTGCCTGAGTATCGGCTATAACTTGATCTACTAGACCCTGGACTACTTCAGTTTGTGTTTTAAACACTTCATTTTTCTCAATTATATCCCTCAACTGAATTACTTTAACATTATCAGGAACGAAAAGCCCTAACTCTTCCGCGATAATCCGCAACTCCTCTTTCTTTAACTTAGCACTCAATGACATGGTTGATATACGTGAAAAGAATAGTTACATACAACCTCTCACAAATTATACCTTTTTGTACCCTAATTTTGCAATCACAGGGAAAACTTTCAAAACGAAACTACGACACCTTTAATAATAATTCCACTATGAATTCCAAAACGAAACCGAAATCAACTTTATCAAAAATGCTACTTTCGGATATAAATCACAATTTGCACAACAAAATACAATGACAGGAATTACTAATTCTAATCCGAAAGCAAGAGTTCCAAAATCGAAACCTACAAATATAAATCACAATTTGCACAGCAAAACACACTGACAGGAATTACTAATTCTAATCCGAGAGCAAGAGTTCCAAAATCGAAATCTACAAATATAAATCACAATTTACACAGCAAAACACACTGACAGGAATTACTAATTCTAATCCGAAAGCAAGAGTTCCAAAATCGAAACCTACAAATATAAATCACAATTTGCACAGCAAAACACACTGACAGGAATTACTAATTCGAATCCGAAAGCAAGAGTTCCAAAATCGAAACCTACAAATATAAATCACAATTTGCACAGCAAAACACACTGACAGGAATTACTAATTCGAATCCGAAAGCAAGAGTTCCAAAATCGAAACCTACAAATATAAATCACAATTTGCACAGCAAAACACACTGACAGGAATTGCTAATTCTAATCCGAAAGCAAGTTCCAAAATCGGAACCGAAACCGAAACCAACTTTATCAGAAATGCTACTTTCAACTGCATAACAAATTGCACAACAAAATACACTGACAGGAATTACTAATCCTAATCCGAAAGCAAATAAATTTTCATAACAAATACCAACAAAGCAAAACTATTTCTTACATAACAAAATCTCAATCAATCTCAATAAAAAAAATCTCAAATTCAAAATTAACTCCAATTTCACATAAACAAAAAATAATCCACAATTAAATTGCACAAATTATGAATATCTTACCTTAATCTTTTTATCCGAAATTCCATAACTCATTACTTCTCCAAAAAAATATTTCCGGATATCATCGTAATAAATTCTATCACACATCTCAATCCTTTTGATTCCAGCGAAAAGAAAACTAGCTATTCAAAAAAATCGAAAGGTCGCAAATATTTCTCCAGGCTCGTCATACGGACTAAAATGTTAACTCCTCACACAACACATTGACGGAGCATATTAATTACTCCTCATATCACATCCATTTTGTTAATTATCTCTACTATATTACGCCTCAAAATAATCACGCCATGTTAGACACAGACATTTATTACAACACAACACAGAACAGAGAAAAATATACATCAACGCATTGCGCTACATGATTACATTGAGTCACGCGATCAGGCGGGATGGAGAAAAGCCCGCGAACAGATATTTTCCAATAATTGATACAAATTTAAGTTTATAATACCACTCTCAAAACCAAATTTCACTAAGCTAACTTGTTGCGTTTATAAGTGATCGGGTTTTAAAAAATCACGAATAAACAAACGATCTATCAAAGATAGATAGTCGATGGATTTGGTCCAAATTGTGACACAATAATAATAATAATAATAAAAGAATAATAATAATAATTTCTTCCTAGTGGTGTATTCAGACATTTTGCAACTTCATGTAATGCACATTAGGGTCCCTTTTCCATTAAAAAAATTCGTCAGTTTAGTTTCACTTTTCAGCACATTTTTAAAAAAAATAATCAACACCTCAGCAGTATATTTTCATTTAACTTTTTTCAATTTAATAGTTTACAAATATATATATTTTTTTATTTTACAATATCTAAATCACAGTAAAGATGACTACAGCAATAAAATTTTTAAAAAATAACAACATTTGTTAGTTAATTATCAACTTATTTACTAAAAATATCATTTAATTATTATAATAAACCATAAAGAAACAATAAAATTGAAATAAAAATATTATTTTATAAGATCCATCAGCAGGAATATAACATAATAAATAAAATGAATAATTACTATTCAAATACATTATAAGATTTTAATTATTTAATAACTCATTGGAAACAAACATATTGGTACTAAGATTTTATAATTCATTGAATTCTAATCTTTTATAAATTTATTGATACTGCTGTAATCTTTTAGGTAGATCCCTATGGATAGATTATATATTGCAATGGTTCTCATGATAAGACTTCGGGTAAATTTCTTCAGTTCTTCACCGATCATGGTCCTTAGAACCAAACCAAACCCCAACTTCGTTCAATATATATATATATAGATAGATATATATGTGTGTGTGAGTGTAATGATATTTTAAAATATAATTTCAAATTAAATTAATTTCCTAATTTTTAGCTCAATTTAGCACATATTAACTTCATTATAAAATATTCTCTTATTTCCTGATCCCATTCCACTTTTTCTATATAATTAATTCATGCCACGCGGGATAAAATAAAACGAAGTTAAAAATTCAAAGTACCTGCCCTGCCTTTGGCCATCATTTTGTTTCAAAAATTATATATATATATATATATATATATATATATACACTAGCTTTTACCCGCGACTTCGTAAGCCTGGAAATAGATAGGAATTTATAGCATCAATCGGCTTTATCTTTTGTTACTCCTGTGCATGCGTGAATTTTCAACGCCAATTGGGGCAACACAAATGTATGAATTTTCTACGCTAGTTGGGGTAACACAATATAGATTATAAATTTTTAATTTTCTTTATTCTGTTTTATTTTAATTCAAAAGTACGTCAGCATGAATCCGAAAGATCGATTCATTAACAATGTTTTATTTTAAATGTAACGAACACAAAGAAAATAAACAGAATCGTTTGAAACAATAGTCAAAATCATGTTAAGCCTAATCTCATTGGCGGGAAAAAACAACAACAACCCTAAAGCTTTACTCATTTGGCGATTTTTGGCGGGAAAGTTAGTTTTTAATTAATAAACAATTAACCACTCAATTAACCGGAATAAATAGTTCCTAAATGGTCCATCTAGCTCAAAGGGTGCGTGGAAATTTGAATTTCGCGATAACTTTCTTATTATTGAAGATAGAAAAATAAATCCAACTAATCAAATTAGTGCCTCATTAAGACGAACAACTTCTGTATTTAAAGTTTTCCGATAACTGCAATATTTTAGAAGTTTGGGGCTGAAAATTGATTTGCGCACCATAATTAAAACTATTTCTAACATCAAAATTTATGTTGCCAGATGGTAACTGAAATATAAATAACTGAAAATATCTATTTTTGCCTTCCAACTTGCAGAGAGGAATTTTTTAAATAACTGAAAATCCACTAATGATACAGAAAGGAAATGTTACCGATTTTGAGCTGAAATTACTTTAATCACTGATTTTCAATGTAACATTTATTTAGTCATTTAAGCAAGTGTTTCCACCTAATTAATTAATAAACAAAAATTGATCTTGATAGAATTTTGTTTTCATTCATAAGAAAATTCAATCAATCTCTTCCACCATTATTAATTGCAGCAAAATGAACTATATCAAAGGATAGAATTAAGAAATCGTAAGATTACATCGATATTATCATAAAGTGTATAGTAACGCATTGTATAGCAGCAATAATGTGCTCTCGAGAGTGTATATTCAGCAATTAAAACAACTAAAAGTAACAATGTAAAAATACATTTAAAATTTATAAAAATTCCAGAAAAAAAAAGAACTGAAATAAAATTGAATAGCTCTGGAAAGATTATATTTTGAATTTTGTAATAATATACTCTGGAGTTCTCAAGGAAAAACATTAAAAAATGTATTACTTTTAAATAAAAATCTAATAAAAATTCTGAAGAATAATTTCTTGGTGACGACTTTCTACTCAATAAATAACTACAAGACAAATTTGGTATCTCTTGATGTAACAGTTAAAGAAACATAAAAAGTTTTGAACGATTTCATGCACGTCGCTATTTACTGACAGCCTATAAACATAATCATGCTAATAAATATTTAGCATCAGATTTCACGAACATCAATATTATTATAAAATGTACAGTAACGCATTGTAATGTTCTCTTGAGACTGTAAATCCTGTCGTTAAAACAATCACACTTAATAATGTACAAATACATTTAAAATTTATAAAAATTAGAGAAAAAAATTACTGAAATAAAACTGGGCAATTCTGTAAAGATTATTTTTTTTTAAATTTTGCACTAATATACTCTGGATTTCTCAAGGAAAAACTTTAAACAAAATTATTACTTTTGAATTAAAAAATATAACAAAAATTCTGAGTCTATTCTTTTAATTCTAAGTCTTTTCTTAGTAATGACCTTCTACCCAAGAAACAATTATGGAACAAATTTGGTATCTCTTGATACAACAATTTGCCTTATAGAAAATTTTGAATGATTTCTTTTACCATGCCCATCATTAATAATCGACAGTCTTTAAACATAATCATGCTAATAAATATTTAGTACCAGATTTCAAGAAGGTGAGGTGACCATGCCCATCATTAATAATCGACAGCCTATAAACATGATCATGCTAATAAATATTTAACACCAGATTTCAAGAAGGTGAGGTGACCATGCCCATTATTAATAATCGACAGCCTTTAAACATGATCATGCTAATAAATATTTAACACCAGATTTCAAGAAGGTGAGGTGACCATGCCCATCATTAATAACCGACAGCCTATAAACATGATCATGCTAATAAATCTTTAGCACCAGATTTAAAGAAGATGAGGTGACCATGCCCATCATTAATAATCGACAGCCTTTAAACATAATCATGCTAATAAATATTTTGCACCAGATTTCAAGAAGGTGAGGTGACCATGCCCATCATTAATAATCGACAGCCTATAAACATGATCATGCTAATAAATATTTAACACCAGATTTCAAGAAGGTGAGGTGACCATGCCCATTATTAATAATCGACAGCCTTTAAACATGATCATGCTAATAAATATTTAACACCAGATTTCAAGAAGGTGAGGTGACCATGCTCATCATTAATAACCGACAGCCTATAAACATGATCATGCTAATAAATCTTTAGCACCAGATTTAAAGAAGATGAGGTGACCATGCCCATCATTAATAATCGACAGCCTTTAAACATAATCATGCTAATAAATATTTTGCACCAGATTTCAAGAAGGTGAGGTGACCATGCCCATCATTAATAATCGACAGCCTATAAACATGATCATGCTAATAAATATTTAACACCAGATTTCAAGAAGGTGAGGTGACCATGCCCATTATTAATAATCGACAGCCTTTAAACATGATCATGCTAATAAATATTTAACACCAGATTTCAAGAAGGTGAGGTGACCATGCCCATCATTAATAACCGACAGCCTATAAACATGATCATGCTAATAAATCTTTAGCACCAGATTTAAAGAAGATGAGGTGACCATGCCCATCATTAATAATCGACAGCCTTTAAACATAATCATGCTAATAAATATTTTGCACCAGATTTCAAGAAGGTGAGGTGACCATGCCCATCATTAATAATCGACAGCCTATAAACATAATCATGCTAATAAATATTTTGCACCAGATTTCAAGAAAGTGAGGATATAGAGCTCATCGATAAACAATAACTACAAGCAAGATTTTTTGAATAAGAGTACAACAGAACTTATTTCATATTTGTGTTATTTATTATAACATTTATACTTTATACCCAAGAAGTTACTACAGGACAAATTTATATCTTTTAGTTCAATAATTTGCCTTAAAGAAAGTGTTGAAAGATTTTTTTATCATGTACGTCAATATTTACTGATAGCCTCTAAACATAATCATGCTAATAAATATTTAGCATAAAACTCTTCGAAGAAGGTGAGTATACAGAGTTCAGCGATAAACAACTAAAAATAAACAGGACTTTTTTGAATAACAGTATAACAGAACTTATTTCATATTTATACAGTCCTAAGAAGGACTTTTCATGATTATAAAACAGGTCATGATGAAATTCAATCTAATATACTAGAAACAAGCCCAAATTACTCAAAGAAGATAGGCCATAATTTGAAAATGAAAGTTTAATTGAATTTAATATTTTTAAGAAACTAAAATAAAAAAAAGAGTCATTTATGTGTTGGGAGAATGTGTAAAATGCGAAATATTTAATAGTTGTAAAAAATGTGATATAAACATATTTGATTAAAAAGTATCACTCACTATTGTAGGATTATTCTTTTCATTAAATAATAAATAACATAATCATGCTAATAAATATTTAGTACCAGATTTCAAGAAGCGAGGTGACCATGCCCATCATTAATAATCGACAGCCTATAAACATAATCATGCTAATAAATATTTAGCACTAGATTTCAAGAAAATATTTTTCACGAAACTGATTTTCAATTATTTTTGTAAATTAATGTCTATACAAGTAAGCTTCATGTAAGACAGCAATATAAAATTCAGGATTTTTATAGATATTTCAGGCATTTTCAAGAACAGAACTCTTTATTTTCTGAATTTAAAAATCTTTTGACAACAAAAATCTGTATTCTGAACTTATTTTCACGAATAATTTGAAACTCTTTATTTCGTAAATATAAAAATCGTTCGACTTCAAACTTTTTTATTCTTGAACAGCTAAATAATTGAGTTCAGCTAAAATTCTGTAATGAAGGAAATAGCTTTTGAAAAAAAAATGATCATAGTACAAAAAATTATACAATTACACATTGCAAGAATTAAATCAAACAAATAAATTATAAATAGGATTAATGGAAGCAAATAAGAGACAAATTTCAACCATTGATAATTTGTGATTCAAAGAAAATCTTTGTCGTTACAATTCATAAGCCTCTCAAAATTTTCTACTTATCAGTTTTAAATAGTTGTAAATAATAAATGTAAAATTAAAATTTATGAACTTTTTATTGCAGCTATAACAAAATTGTGAACATAAAAAAAAGGCGTTTAGGAAATAATAAAAACAATCGAATTAGGACGTCTGTATTTTTCAAATGAATTAATATTTATACAGAATGAGAATTAAGAACAAAAAAATCTGTCAAATTCTCATATTTGGTACGTTCTTCAAAGTAATTTTATCAATAAACTTTTCAATATACTTATTAAAAGATTTTATTTTACACAAATTGCAAGAAAAAAACCTAGAATCAATCTCAATTTGCAGTGATTTATGATATGTTCTTTAAATTGTAAATCCTATTTTCAAAAGAAAAAAAAAAGAATACATCCGTTGATAGTTAGACCAATGAGCACTCGGCACTCGAAAGCATATTTCACGATGATGTATTTATTCATTTTTTTGATGACCGTCACTTTCTCAACCAATCGGATCACTGTTCGGGGATGAAGAATACATAAATAGAGGCGAATCATTGTTCGGAACTACAGCCTTTCAATTAGGAACTACAGCCATCTTATTCGGAAGAAGAGATTACCGCATTATTTTCCTACTGAAAACTTGGGAGTAAGTTATATATCTATTATATATATTCTCAAAATTTTATATCGGAATGTTAAATAGAATGTCTTAAAAAAATCGGATGAATTTCACTATTGTAAAAATTAAATGTCGATTAATTCAGCTGGAATTCAAACTTTAGCGATGTGGTATGCGTAATTCGTCCGATTTTTAAAGTATGAACTGTTTTTAATAAAAAATGCTTGAAGAACTATAAATGTTAAAAATTTCTGTAAACATGAATTGTTAAATTCTTGTCTAATTATATTTTTAAGTGCCTTAGTAGTCATTTGCCGTTAATGACGTCATTAAAAAGAGGGAAGACTTGCAGTTACGTAACTTTTCAGCAACGTTTTGCAAGTATTAAAGCATATATTTTTATCTGAAAACATCCTTCACAAATTTTGCTTAATTTTCTCATTATTAAGTTATTTAAATAATATAAGGTATTAGAAATAAAAATATATAGTTATTTTTTCTCCAAAATTACGTTAAATGTTGAAATTTAAATTTTAATCGCTGCACAGAATTTTTCTAAATGCTTGAAAAATTTTTAAAGCAAGGTTTTATTTAAGATAAAACGGTATTTCTAAGTTTACATATTTTATGACAATAAAAATGCAATATATGAAATTTAAAAATATTTTCTTATAGAGGATAATGGGATATGGGTGTGGCATTTAGGTGAACAATAAACCTGTTTGATGTTGACCGGAAAAATAAAATTCTGATACTTGTGAATAATTTTTAATTTAAGGTTGCCGATTTTAAGAAAAGATTGAACTAAAATATTAAAATAATATTACTTTGCCCGTTAGTGTTAGTGAAGCTATGCATTTCTTTTATTTCTTGTAGCCATTTTGATTAGGTACATAAAAGAAGATATATGTTTCATATTCCCTTTTTTATATTATATTGTTACTGTATTTTTTCATTGGGGCTCGACTTAAGAGCGAGTTGCTGTCATTAAAGTTAATTTTTTGGCGATTTTTCTAGCCAAGAATAAAAATTTCGACACGTAATAGATGGATTTTTAGCGAGTTTTAAGCCGATTGGCAAGATAACGCATGCTCTTGTTAGGCCTAGCCGAATTTCAAATAATTCTATCACAACAAATGATATTAAGAATAAAAATAGTTTTATGAATAAGCTAAATTAAAATTGATAATAATTCTCTGAAAATATCTATTAATATAAGGAATAAATTTGTTTTTTGAAAATAAGTTAAATTGTTATTAACTTATTTAACCCTAATAAAATTATTATTAAATAAGAATTATTAACTTATTACTATTAAATTCTTTGTTTAATATGCTCTAAAACGAAGAAGCGTTGTATATTATTGATTATTTTATTGTATCATAATTATTTTATATGAAATATGTATTGCAAACGATAAAACTATAAATTTACTGCTAATAAAGATCGTTTGACCTACTTTCACTTGGCACGAACATACTTCGGAGGATGAGAATGTGCAACTCTGAATAATTTTCAAGTCTTTATTAGGATTTAAATTAATTAAAAATTATCCGACATTTTGGTGTGTTTTTTTTCTTTATTGTTTCACAAAAAATTATTACAAAAAATCTTTTTGCATCAATCATCTTAAAAAAAATCATTTTAATGATATTTTCTTTGGGCTCGACTTAAGAGCGACTTATTTTTATTTTTTTTTAATCTTTTAAGTAAGCAAGAATATTTTAAGCATATTTCACAATATATTTGATTGGTAAAGTGAAATTCAAAATTATTGTTATTAATATTTCATCTCAACTTTTTTCCAATTGTTAATGATCAAAATATGAAGATGCAGCTTATTTTTCCATCTTGAGTGGATTCCAGTTAAAATATGCTTTTAAGAAGTTTTTGTTGTTCTTATAATTTAAATTCAGAATCAATCAATGAAGAAAATGTATTAAAGCATACCCATTTTTAAATATCGCTTGCTGCACAGAAAATTAGAGAAATGCTTAGTTCAATGTACAGAACGATGCAAGGTTTCTAAAATAATAAAATTCATAAGTCCATCAAAATTTGAAGTTTGAAATATTTTAATGAGTAAAACATAGTTGTACAATATATTGAATTAAATTTTCAGAAAATAATAATAGCTTATCACCTGGCCGCCAAAACTATACTTGTACTTTTGGAGGAGTAGGCTAAAGGCAATTAGTAAATAAATAAAAATTATAAAGTGTCAATCTGAGGTCTTCTGAGGTAGTAAAAATTATAGAATTAATGTATTTTTATATAATTCAAGTGCTCATTTTCAATAAATATAAATAGTATATTATTTTGTTTTAAATTCTAATTCAAAATGAACTGTGTGAAAACAAAGGAAATTGACAAGGATTCCAGATTCCTTATGTAAAAAAGCTTTTAAAAAATCCATTGCTTCAGTTGAAAAAGTATTGTAGATTAGAGGTTGTAATCAATTGCGCAGTTATGATGAAATGTATTAAGCCTAACATTAACTGACCAGAATTCTGTCAATAACTACAGTAACTCCCGATTATCCGCGGGCGGGTTATCCGCGCCTACCGCACTAAGTTTTTTTTTGCTTCCAAGCAAAGAGAAAATGCTTCCAAAGCAAGAAGCAAACACAAATGACTGATTTCTTCAAAAAGGTGTAGTTTTACAGTTATGCTTTTGTAATTACATAATACATTACAGTATTAAAACAGTACATATGTATTAATTTTTCTGTGTATCCTTGACGCCTCTCGTAAGTGCAAAGCACTTTTCTGTTTTCATTAACAAAATGCTTTTTAGGTTAGTTTTGAGTGATTTACTAAAATATTAAGCGTTAGTTAAACATTTCCTGCTGTTTTTTTTAACGTTTTTTACGTATTTAAAACGATTTTTCAAAGTTGGGATGGCATTTTTCTCTTTTGCTGTACCCGTTTTTAGCTTTTTTCTGATTATCCGCGGCGGCCGCGCCACCCAATTCCGCGGATAATCGGGAGTGTACTGTAGTCGACGACCTTTAGTTGGTAAAGATAAAATCAAACGCCAGTTGAACAGCACTTCTTAAAAATCCATCATATATAATATACAGTTATTACATTCGGGAAGAAAAAAAAAACAATTTTGAAAATTCAAGGATTACAGATTCATTATGTAAAAAAGTTTTTAAAAAATCCACTGCTTCAGTTGAAAAAGTAATGTAGATTAGAGGTTGTAATCAATTGCGCAGTTATGATGAATTGTATTAGGCCTAACATTAACTGACCAAAATTCTGTCAATAACTAGTCGACGGCCTTCAGTTGGTAAAGATAAAATCAAACGCCAGTTGAACAGCACTTCTTAAAAATTCATCATATATAATATACAATTATTACATTCGGAAAAAAAAAATTTGAAAATTAATCATTTGAGTCAACTTAAGAATAAGGTACTGAAGTTTTTCTCTAATTCACTATCAGATGGCGCCACGCGTATGCAAGTAATATTAGGCAAGAAAATTAATCGATCAGCTCATAATTCAGGTCTGAAGGTATCATAGCATATTGTCACACAATTATATAAAAACTCATTTTCAAATTGTAAAATTTCTTCCTCCAAAACTGGTTCAGCTGAAAAAAAAAAAAAAAAAAATACAAGATCTTATTTTTTAAAAATTGTTATGTTTTATATCAATATATATATCTGATCCCTCAAGAATATTAATGCATTTTAATATAGAAGGCATGCATTTGTTTACAGCAAATTATATCAATCACCAAAGGACTCATATAACTTAAAAGAGTGTAAATGTAAATATAGTTATTTTTGACAATTCAATTTGTGGAAATACATCAGAGTATTGTATATATGCGAATAATAACATGTGTGAATTACATATGCAAAATTTGTAATTAAAAATAAGGAAAACTATATTTATGATATATTTAAAGAAATGATGATATCTGAAATCTTCTCTTCAAATGTGATTTTATATTTATTGTTCCATGTATTAAAAACTGTGAGACTTATAAAACTCACTTTTAGGGTTAGTGTGTCAGAAAGTGATTCGTTTGAAAAAAATTATTTATTTCTAAGTAAAAAACTTTTAATCTCCGAGTTAAAAAAAAAGAACAGTATCATTAAGTTTTAATACAATTTACCTGTGAGTTTTTAGTTTACCTTTTAGTTTTATATCGGAGATTGTGATCGCGGGCTCCGTTGTCCCTTCCCTTCCATCGCCGATGACTAGAAAATATACAAATATATATGTTTATTAGAATGATTGATATTTCGTAATCTTCGGATGATATTTCTAAAGATCAAAATTCAAATTTTGTGAAATTTCGTGTGAGTTCTTACGATAAAATAAAATTTTTGAAATTGCAATTTAGATTATATTTATTTATTTAATTAATATAAATCTAATCAACATATTTTTCATTAGCTTTTTTTTCCAATTTTATATTTTTATTTTTTTGCTTCAATATTTTTGTCAAAGGATCCAAGTCAGTTTGAACTGAGTAATTCCACCATTCTATCTTCTTCCTGCTAAATAGAAAAAAAAAAAAAAAAAGAATTATTAGCTATAATGATTTTCATATTTTTATTGGATTATCATGTATAAATAAGAAATACAAACTTTATATGATTCGTAAACTTTGCTTATTATTATAATTATAAAATGAAATATAGTTTTGAAATTGAAAGATCATGTTTTAAATTGGATGAATTCTGAAAAGAATGATACGAAATTCATATGTATAAAATTAGTCCGGCATATTGTTTATATATGCCGGGCTATATATATATATATATATATCAGTGTATGCATACACACATATATATGCTTATATTTATTTTTATTTCATAGATTCAATTATATTTGAAAGGCAGTTCTTCCTCAGTGCAAATTTCAGATGTTTGAAAATACAATATTTTTAAAAATTATTATATTTGTTAATTCTTTAATTATTTATCATTTTAAGTAAAAAAGATAAAAAAAAGTTCAAGATGTATTAATTAATATTTTTAGCACTAAGAATCAGTAGAATTCTTAGTTGGCTAATTAGTTGGTTTTTCAGTGCTTCAACAGATTAAACAGAATGATCAGAAGGGCACCCTCACTTTTTTCCAAATGTTTAATATACTTCCAGCTTGTAATCTGTTCGAACGTGGTTGTAGGATTAAAAAAAATTTTCATATAAACTCTGCTCACATTTTAAAATGCCCTTTTTGTACCAAAATTCATTTGTATTCATAATTTTTTATCTCTTTATGTTGATCTGGACTTAAATATATATGCATTATTATATTTTATAAAAATTATTACATATACGTAATAAAAATTTTACCTCCGATCGGATGAAATTTGGACAAGGGCTACAGAAATCCATCCACTATTTACAAGCCTCAGCTTATATTTAATATGGAACATAACGTTACGTTACTTTCCTACTCTCAATAGTTGTTTGGCAAAGACATTTTTACTCTTTCTTTTACAAAGACTTGTAAAGAAAATTTACTCTTGCGAACTTATTTAGAGAAAGAGAGACAGGGAAAGGATGCTTTTTTTTTATTTGTGAGTTATTGCCAAAGATGTGATTTATCCGTTAATTCCCGGTTTTCCTCTTTTCTTTTTCCTTTTTTTTTTTTTTTGATTTTTTACTTCCTCCTAGTACCCAGCTTTTTAAGAAATCTGTGCTTCAGTTATATAAAAAGGATTATCTTAAAGATAAAATGGGGAGAAATCTCTATAAAGCATGAATTCAGCAGCAAGAGCTACAGAAAAGATAAACCAAATAATTGAATTGTAACAAACAAGCAAAGAAAAAGCTAGTGTCAAAAAAGACTGCGAGGAAAATATCTGGCAGAGTAACTAAATTTCAAAGAAATATTCATGTTAAAAAAATAATAAGGTCCCAGGTCTCAACACTTTCACTCACGTCTGCATCTTGCACACAAAACGATCACTTTTCAAACGCTATTGTTTGGCATATATGCTCCTTAAAGTGATTGTGGAAAATTTATTTGATATATTGATTTCTTACTTTTATATATATTTTGAAATGAGTATTAAAACTGCGGTTTTGATAATTTTTTTTTGTATATTGACATTTTCTGTACAACGAACTACAGTACATTTTCTGTAAATTCATACTTTTGCATGCTTTTCCTGGATGCGTAATTTCGTGTCACTTTTTGTTCCTTTTTCTGTCTTTTAATCAATCACATCTCTAAAATAAAAATTATAGTTAAATATAACACAAATATGAAGATCCACAAATTTTGCAGATGTGGCGGACAATCGATAGACTTTTTAAGTTTTATCTTTGAAAAAATTCCTTTTAATAATATTTTCTAGAAACACAAATCAAATAAATTATCTAAATTATGCAAAAATATTTTATAAATTTTTAAAGTGAGGCTTAACGTCTTGGATCTCTAACCCCTGCCTTGGTTGTAGCTAACAGTTGAACTACTTAAGACAATGTTTCTTTAATAATTTTTAGAATATTTTCATTTATTTATATTACTGATAGTCAAGAAAAATAAAATTTATCAAATAAAACTATTCAGAATAAACAAATGTGATTACGAAATGCATTTATAAATTATTGCAAAATTATTAGATCACCGGCACTCATTATTAAATTTTTTACAAGAATTACGTAAATGGTAACTTACAACTTTTTCACTTTTTATAATTGTCTCCTGTCCAAGAGAATCCAAGAAAATGGAAATTCATCCCAAATTTCAACAAAATCTGAAAATTAGTTAGGATTTTTTTTTTCTTTTCACATATGCAAGGAACTTTGACAAACTTAATTTTAACTAAATTCTTAAACAATTTTTTTTTTGTAATTCAGTTTTCAGATAGGTGTTATTAGTCATTAAATTACTGAATTTTTTTAAAAATGTAGTTCAAATTTTCAGAAAACTAAAAGAAGAAAAAAGAATGTGTGTGAGAGTGCAAGTATAATATTTTACGAGTACGGAATATTTCGAGAAGTACTTTTATCTCCGTAAAGTAAAATTATTAAATATCACCATTAGTAAATAGATAAACAATCGAATAGAAGATATAAAATAATCCGATGAAAAAGTAAAGAGATCCACTTTCTTGCGCAACAAAGCCTATAAATCACAGTCTGGTATAAGCTGTTTCAGAAATGATGACGTATTCTTATATAAAAAATCAGTGCACTTTTTTTTTATCGAATGAATAATTGCTTTTCAGAAAGAATTATTGCTCTGAGAATTCCTACAGAAACAATATTTATTCCGAAAGTAATTCTATCATTTGGAAAATAGATGAACAATCGAATAGAAGATATAAAATAATCCGATGAAAAAGTAAAGAGATCCACTTTCTTGCGCAACAAAGCCTATAAATCAAAGTCCGGTATAAGCTGTCTCAGAAATGATGACGTATTCTTATATAAAAAATCAGTGCACTTTTTTTTTATCGAATGAATAATTGCTTTTCAGAAAGAATTATTGCTCTGAGAATTCCTACAGAAACAATATTTATTCCGAAAGTAATTCTATCATTTGGTAAATAGATGAACAATCGAATAGAAGATATAAAATAATCCGATGAAAAAGTAAAGAGATCCACTTTCTTGCGCAACAAAGCCTATAAATCACAGTCTGGTATAAGCTGTTTCAGAAATGATGACGTATTCTTATATAAAAAATCAGTGCACTTTTTTTTTTATCGAATGAATAATTGCTTTTCAGAAAGAATTATTGCTCTGAGAATTCCTACAGAAACAATATTTATTCCGAAAGTAATTCTATCATTTGATTTATAACCTCAACAGCTGATTCGTGTTTTGAAAGCATACATAATTAATTGCTATCTATGAGAAATGGCGATTTCAGTTTAGTTGGTAAAACCACGCTAAAACGTCCGGGACAACGAGATTTAAGTAAGCAAAGTGGCTCCTCTTTTTATAATTATCAATTTAGTGTCCGCTTTTAACATTTTAAACTCTCCAAAAATAGTAATTTTTTTCGTTACGTATATTATTGAAAAAAATCGCTTAAGTATTAAAATACCTGAAAATTTAACTATAACTAATAGTTATATAACATTAACTATAAACAAATAAACGCATTTAGTTATAAATACCAAAAGCGTATAAATGATATAAATCAATATAACAATTAAGATAATATTACATGACTTATAAAAAGAATATAATAATAAATTAACTAATTAATTAATCTTTTATTACTTATTAAATAATTTAATAAGTAATAAAGTAAATTTATTTCATGATTTTAGTAATTTAATGCAAAGGCAATGCTAATATAATCCTTAGAACTTGTATTTCTTAAATTTTATATTTAATTGGCAGAGTCTTAAAAAAAACGATGCCATGCTATTCAAGAATGATTAAAGAAATAATAAAACAACTTGTAACTTACTTAAATAAAAAAAAAGTTGCATAAAAAACAGTATTTTTTATGGTTTCTTGAAATTCTAGAACTTAATAATACTTTCATAACTTTTTTGGTTCACCCTCTAAACTTATGATTTTTAATTACTATTTTGTTTAGTAATGTAAATACGAGTAATAATAATGATCATGAGTCAAGTTTAACAAAACTCTTTGGGGAAGTAAGATTTATTGCTATTTGGATTTAATACTCTTCAGATACGAAATCGACTAAATTTTCGAAATGTTATAGGGGGGGGGGAATCTCCATTGGGAGACTTCAATCAATCTTACTAGCGGAGAGGGAGAGAGAGAGAGAGAGACAGTAAGAGTGGAACATCAAAAAAAAAAGATTGAACAAATGCAAAAATAATAAATAAACTGTTTCAAAACAGCAGTAAAATATTAAAAAGCACAAATTGCTTTGCTGTTAATTTTACTATGAGGCTGATTCATTCGTATGGATCTTGTTAGGATGATCATGTCAATAAAAAATAAATAAAAATAAACTTTTTTTTTTTGTTCAATCAGGGACAAACAGGATAGTTCGGAACTCTTTTTGGCGAATCGAGGCGCTTATTCTTGAATCATACTTACCATGCGCGATGTTCCTTTGTTAAAATATATATCTTCACATTTTTCGAAAAAAGCTGATACCCAAATGAGACGGGTAGTATGCGATTTGCTCTAATGAAATAAACATTTTTTACACCAAACGATATTTCAAACGATTTTCAACTTAAAACGTTTATTTATAACTTCCATTTCTAATCGTTGCGAGAATACATTTGATATTTTTCTTTCCATTAGAGTCGCAAAAATTAAAAGAACATGCTTTTATACTATTATTATTTTATTTAATTAGAATTAACATAAAATACAAGCTGGAAAAGAGAATACATTTTTATTTTAGTTAGACGTCTTTTTTTTTTTAAATAATCTTAATATGAATTTTTATCAACAAAATTCAGAGTTCCTAATTCAAATTCAGAATTGTTTCAACTGAAGAGCTTCTTAATTAATTTAGTGATAAATTTGAAATATATACTGAATGAACAAAGTTCTGGAAGATTTCCTTTGCATTTATTTAAGTTGTTTAAAATGTGGAATATCTTGGAATTTACTCAGAACAATAATTATTAATTTTTAGAAATTAACCTCAACACATTTACAAAAAAATAAACCATCACCGAAAATAATTTTTAAGAACACATTTTTATCAATGTGAAAAAGAAAAAATATTATTATTTTTTTTTCCTACTTAGTAACTAATGAATTATCATTAAAATTATTTGTTTTAAATTGTCAAACTTAAAACAAATGACATTGCTTTCAAGAAAATATAAATTTATTTACAATAGTCGTTTAACTGAAGATTTAATTCTAAAATTATTAAAATAATGTATTGTCATCAAGAATACATAAATATACAGGAATGAATGAAAAACCGATTAGAAAACTTCATACGAATGAAACGAGTTAAATGAAAGTATTAAAAAATTTAGTAAAATAAATGGTATGCCGTATCTAAAAAAAATAGCTAATTTGATGTATGTGTGCTCTGCTATAAAAATCCGATGATAAATGTTTAAATAGCTATCTTCATATGTCACCCGAAAACAGATATTATTTCATAATTTAAAACTGATAAACGAAACCGATCTATTTCCATAATTCTTTTACATGCTCATAAATAATGAAAAATGGTATTACTATCCTTTTCAGAGAAAATAAAGTACAAAGGCAAAAGCAGAAGGGGAGGACTGAAACGAGGAAAGCTGGCCAATAGAAAACCTGAAAAATTTCCATATCAGCATATTACCCAATTCTAACGATCGCATCATCTCTAAGCAGAGCAAAAATGAATAAGCCTGATAAGGTAAATTTTTCTTTTTTTTATTTCAGGTGAATAAATGAATTCTGTTATTAATATTTATTATAATAATAGGATAAAATTATTATTAAAATATTAATTAATATTTTTAGAGAACAATATTAATATAGGAAATAGGTGCATTTTATAGTTTGGTACAATAAAAATCACTTTAGCAGTAGGGATCTTGTTTTACAATCATTATATTTATTATTATCATTTTTTACTTATTATTTAAAATCAATAAAATGCAATTTTTTATATGTAATGATTGCATTAATCCTTATTTGGCAAAATTAGCAGTAGTTTTAGATTAAGTAGAAGTATATGTATAATTTCTTAATTAAAAAATTTCTCAAGTTAGTCCGTAATTCGGGCATTTTTTCTTATATTTATTTTAAACCAAATAAATATATTTGTTTCATTTATATTAATATTTATTTGGTTTAACTTAAAAATAAATATAAGGTATGATCGGAAAATGCCACATTAAAGATGATGGATTTAGGCGAGTGTTTTGATCGATTGGTCCGAGTTGTGTTCGTTTAGCTAACAAGCATAATTCTTTCTTAATCCTCACCATTTATCTTAATATAAACTAAAAATTGTTAATAAAAATGGATTACATCATTTGCTTGTGTAAAAATGTTGTAAAGACCACTATTATGGAATACGTTAAACCGATTTTATATTAGTACATTATTAACAATATGTCAAAATGCTCGTTGCACATTTATTTTATGCACGTTCATTTACATTCAAAATTACAGTGTATTTTGATCACAAAATAATTTTTGTCGTGTAATATTTATCATTTTGCAATTAAATTGTAACGAAGAAGCTACAATTTTGAAAATTTTAAATTAGTTATTTTTTGTTCCGAAATTTTTCTTTTTTATTTAGAAGAAACTGGTCTCTACAATTGAACGAAATTCCGCGTATTTGAAAAGTAGTTAATTGACTAGATGCAGATATTGGAGATTATTTTGCTTGTAACTGAAAAGAAAATTTGATGAGTATGTTGAAGATTTTGATGGATAATAGAACCAATGATTAAAAATTTTAATATCTTGGGTAATGATTATAGAAAAAATAACGAATATAAATATGAATGATGGTCCGAGGCCAAAAATAAACTTTTTACGTTGGCAGTTCCACATCATTTTAATATTCTTCCAGAATTATCGTATCATATAAATTCCAAGAAATAAGTTAATTATTAAAGATAAGAAAGAGTCTGATGCTTACTGGCGTTAAAACCATTTCTGATTATGAAGCGCTAACCATAAGGTATATATAAATATATGATTCATAAAAAGGCGTATGATCACATTTTAGAAGGTTAATTAAAATTTCTGTTCATAGTTACAAATATTTTATTGCACATTTTTAAAAAATTGGTGAAGATTTGAAGCAATAAAAGAGAATGAAATACTCATATAAGGTTGAAGAAATCAATCATTTCTTTAAAATTAATAATAATAAATTCTTTTTAATATGAGGATGTCTTTTAAAATAAAATGGCGAGGATAAAAACATTGAATTCGTTGAGAATTAAAACGTGAGCACACTATAAGAATGTGCCAAACTGTTAAAAGGCATTGGCATATTGTATATCGAGGGGTATCCAATTTTTTGCTAGGTAAACTGGCCAAAATTGGATGGAATATTTGATAGAATGAAGCTTGCTTGTCCCTTTACTGTTCTATTCTGATTGCTATTTCAAATTTAAAAAAGCGTCCTGCTGTTTGCCAAAAAAATTCCTTAATAAGGATTTTGATTTTTGAAATAATATTTTATTTAGCGATGAGAAAAATGTGAAATGTTTGGCTCAAAAGAGCTCACAAAAATAAGGAGTCCAAAGAATGAAGATATCAGTAATAAGTATTGTTCGTTCAGTATTCTGAGATGACCACTTTTCGGCGGTTCTACCTCTCTAAGGGGTGACACACGGAAAGATGTGCTCCATTTCTGGAATTTACTTTATTGTTAAACTAGCCGTCTTTGGCGACCAGCCGGTTCGCCAATCATAATGTTCGTTAAAATTTTAATAATTAAATATTTTATACAATTCGTACTTTAATAGCTTCTTCCTCAAAATATTTTAAAACTTCAAATTTTGATAGACATATAATTCACTAATAAAGGCCTTCAGTCATAACGTAATATGTATCTCTCTAATATTCTGTTAACTCCCATAGAATTTATGCTTTAAATTAAAGTGGAAAGGATAAATCTGCAATTAATATAATAATATTTTTTACTTAAACAAAGCATTTTTTTATAATATGATTACTGAAAACAGAGTCACTGAGCGTTTAAACTTTATGGGCACTAAAGAATATCTTTCTTAATTTGTGTAATATCTCAAGAATTTGTGAACAAAATTTTCTCAAATTCATCGTGAGCAGATCGATTCATTAACAATGTTTAATTTTAAATGCATCAAACACTAAAAAAATAATCAGAATCGTTTAAAATAATCGGTCGAAAACGGGTTAAAAAACGATGTACTTAAAACTATAAGCATACACAAAAATATATATATATATACCTAACATAAAATTTAATTAAAAAAGCATACAACTAATCTAAAAATAATCCGTTCCGTTTCAAGTCCGCATCCGTTGAAAATAGTTGTCAACAATCAAAACACAATGCGCATGCGTGAATTTTCAACGCCTGTTATGGTAACGCAAATGTGTGAATTTTTCTACGCTAGTTTTTCTACGCGGAGGGTTTTAGAATCCGTTGGTAAACGATATTCATTTAAAACACGGAGGTGGATCTGTAATGATCTGAGGGTATATGGAGGCTGCAGGAGTGGGTAATTTAGTATTTGTGGAATCCGCAATTAACAAAATGGACTATCTTAAGTATTTTGAAAGATAATGTTGCTCTTTGTATTACGAATTTGGGATTGTTGCGAAGCTGGATCTTCCAACAAGATAAGGATCCCAAACACACATAAACGATTGTGAAAGAACGGTTATTCTATCGTGTTGCGAAGATTTAGGACTATTCTCCAATGTCACCAAATCTAAACCCCACTGAAAATTTAGGACATATCTAAAGAAAAATATACGCCAAAGAATCATTTTTAATTAAGAAGAGTTGAACAAAATGTCGTAGAAGAATGACAACAAACCCCTTCCGAAATTGTCTAGACGATTAAAGGCAATAATAAAATCTAAAAGAATGCTGACAATATTAATATTACAAGCTCCCATTATTTTTGTCTGTATCAACGCTCTCTGTTTTCTTTCTTTCTTTCTTTTTTTTTTTTTTTTTTTTTTTTTTGACGCGTGAAATTTGATGCTTTTCTGTTTTCGTTGAATTATTTCTTTTTGTATTTTGATTTAATTAAATGTTTACTAGTCTAGCATCTTAATAAGTTAGTAATTGTATATATCTATTGAATATTATAGGTCAATAATAAAACATTTTCTATATCAATCATGGGTGTTAACTTTCTTTTGAATCTCACTATATATATATATATGCGTATAACGCTTTGCCCATGTTATCTCGTAAAAAAGATAAATAGAGTAATTTTATTTGAATTTTAATTGGCTTGGAATATGTTGCAAGCAATGTAAAAATCTCGGATGAGTTCGTAAATGGGCCATCTAGCTCAAAGTCTAGCATCTTAATAAGTTAGTAATTGTATAATATCTATTGAATATTATCGGTCAATAATAAAACATTTTCTATATCAATCATGGGTGTTAACTTTCTTTTGAATCTCACTATATATATATATATATGCGTATAACGCTTTGCCCATGTTATCTCGTAAAAAAGATAAATAGAGTAATTTTATTTGAATTTTAATTGGCTTGGAATATGTTGCAAGCAATGTAAAAATCTAGGATGAGTTCATAAATGGGCCATCTAGCTCAAAGGGGGTGGAAATGATCATTTCGCTATAACTATTTAATATTGAACATAGAAAAAATAAGCCCAATTGGCCAAATTACCGCCTCATAAGACGAGCAAATTTTGCATTTAATGTTTTTCGGTAACTGCAATATCTTAGAAGTTAGGGACTAAAAAGTAATTTCCAAGCCCTAATTTTGACTGCTTCTAACATCAACAATTTATGTTACAAAATTTGGAAAAAAAAAAAAATGAAATAAAACCTTTACTTTCATTGATTTCCAGAATTTGAAATTTTTTAAATGCATAAAAAGCTTCAATGAAACTAATTAAATAAAAATAAAGAGAAACATTTAATGACAACATTATTTAAAAACACTCAGCTTAAAATTTCTAGACGCGATGTGTTTTATTTAGTTCTTTATATATATTTAAAAAATTAATGTTACTATTCCGGATTTTTTGTTGGTTTTGATGTCTGCCGCATTACTCAGAATATACTGTATTTAAAAAATATTGTAATAATAGAGGACAATCATTATAGCCTTAATCAATTATATATGGATATTTTTATTAGCCGACTGTTAGCGATTAATCGCCCCCCCCCCCCAAAAAAAAAGATCGGTAAAGATGCCATTTAATCTATTGACTGTTCACCATTGATATGTGGTTAAGCCTAAAGTTTGCCAATAACATGCAGTTAATAATAAATTCTAAAGAACACTTTTTTTTAAAGAATATTTTTTTTAAAAAAATTATGATAAACTTCCTTTTACTATAATTAATATATGTAATTGAAATATTTAAATCTTCAACAATATATTCTTAATTCCAGTATAAATTGAGAAAGCAGACGATTCTTTTTCCTTTAATATAAATCAAAAATCAAACGATATATTCATAGTTTTATTTTAAAAATTTGTTGTTTGGATTTAATTGAAAAAGCAATATTTATGTGCTAACGATAATTAATTTCTTTAAATAAGTTTAACACTTACTGGGGAGGTGAAGTTTTAGGACTTAACTGAGGAGGTGCGGTCTTTTACACTCAAATTAAATTTTCTAATGAATGTATTAGTATGAAAAACTGCCAATATATTTTACGGATATTTTTCTTGATATGTAGATACGTTTTAGAAATTTTTCAAAATATATTATTATTGAAAAAAGTAAATGCGTGGAACATACATTTTCTTCTCAAATTACATGTTACAATAAATAATATTCTTGAAAAAACATATTTCTTTTTACATTTTAAATCATATTTATTTTTAGAGTATATGAAGGTATTTAGAAGATAATATAATGTAAAATTCAACAATTATATAAAAAAAAAATTGACAATGGGTAAAATTGGCCCTTTTTTTATCGGACTTTCATAGCACGGGACATTTTAAACATACAGGTTAAGAACTAGTATAAAAATCAGCCTATAAATTCTGTATCTTTTGGTATATTAATATATTTTATAAATCTTTCAAAATCCAGTGATTAATTATCACTAGAATAATTAATCACTTTCTACTTCATTTAAAAGTGTCTGGAGCACTGCTTCATAATAGGATCAGTAAATTAGATGATATTTCGGGGCCCAAGTTTTAGCGCCATTTGCTAAGCCTTGTTTATCACTGGGACACTTACAGGGAGGCACGGTCTTAGAGACCGCATTTAAAGTAATAACTGAATTAATTTAAAAAGCATTCGCTGAAATCGGGTAAAAAAGTGCACGTGTATTGAAGGTCACAAAACAGGAAGCTACAGGGTCAATCCATTCAATTGAGCTAAAAATGACGGAAAATCCATCGCTAGCGGTCTCACAGACCGCTCGTCCCCAGGTAAAGGTTAAAATGGAGATACAAAACTTTCAGTTCTTTAAGAGTAAAGAAAACTTTTGGCATTTACTAAAAACTTCAAAGCTTTTCAACAATATAAACATCCTAACAAGCTTATATTTGTATATTTTTATAATATTTGTTATTTGAAATTATTTATTTTTCAATAAATACTAGATTATTCGATAGCAATCTAAACATTACCTATGGCTGCTTCAATTTGTAATATTTCATATTTTCTTCATTGTAAGCAAAAAATACATAAAGTATGTAATTGTCAAAAACTCAAATTCGAAATTTTTATGGAAATTATTTGTTTTGGATTTCTTTGAGTTCGAAAAATATTTTTTTTATCATTATGACTGTCATTCAATCAGCTTGTCTGTGTTACCGAAAAACGTTTTGAGGCAGACAAATAAAAAATAGAGATAGATACATAGATAGATCTTTTCTATGAGTCTACGAAGATTTCTATCAAATGCTAAATAGATTAAAAGGAATCTACCTTTGCCTTCTAGCTTGTGGGCAGCATTTTGTTTTTGTTACTTTAATTTATGTTTGCGTCGAATTCATTAGTCCTTGATATTTAGTTTCCATTAATGTTTGAATAAAAATAATCTATATATTCCATGAAAAAAACAAAAACAAATTTTGCTTTTAAAATTAATAATAAAATTCAACTTGTTTTTGTTCTTGAGGTCTATCTACCTGGGTTTAATGGCACATTTAAAAAAAATCCTTTGATTATCAATTTTAGTAGATTTTCTTGATGATTATATCTCAAAACAATAAATAACATTAATTAGAAAATTTTAAAAATAATTTAATTAAATTGAGGCATTTTAGGTAAATTTTGATGAAATTAAAGTAAAACGCAAAACGCTCTACACTAAATTCAAATTCTCCAATTTAAATTATTTTTCCACACAACATACTTATTGAAAGCAATGAACTATAAAAGCTAAGAAAAATATACAAATGAAAAGAAGTTATGTATCTTCGAGCATTTTTATGGTAAAAATATTGCAAAATTCATAGGTACTACAGGCAATAAACTGCTAAAAATCAATAGCTGTTAACATTAGGCCTAAATCTTTAGTTCATTGCCTTCATAACACTTATGATAATATATATACAAAATTTCAAGAAAATATAGCCATAAGATTTTGAGAAACTGTTTTGCGTAATAAAATTTTGACAAAAAACACAATCTTTAATAAATGCATTTAAAGTTTTTATTAGTAAACATATATTAATTAAAAACATTAAGGACATTTTTTTTCAAATTAAATAATATTTCATTTTAAACACTTAAAATTCACCTTTTTTGTACAAAATGCCTTTTCTTTCTAATAGAATTTTTAATTAATTTTTTTTCTTTCTAATAGACCGTTTTATTTTTCTGGACAATTTTATAGCAGGCAAAGATTAATCTCTTTGCAACAACAATTCGCTCGTTGTCGAAGCTACTGTATTGTATTAGCATGTAATGACCTGGAATTATACACAAATCATTAAAAATTTCTATTTTGCCAGAAAAACCATCGTTGAATAACAGTACCGCTATATTAGTCCCTAAATTCAAAGTTTTCAACTCTACAAACGTATTCTGGGAATAATTGTCCATAATAGATTGTTGGAACTTTTATTAACATTTTGGGTTTTCCCATGAAGGCATTTTTTCATAATATTTTGGTCACATAATTTAATATAAGTAGGCTTAATAATATTCATAATATTTTTTGGGAGTCCAATACTTGAGTCTTTATATTTTTTGCCATCTGAAATTGCACATTTGCATCAAGAATCCTTTCCCTTTGGGCATTGTCCATGCATTGGCTTTTTATTACTGGAATTAAAATGAGCAAATGCAGCCAGTTTTGCACTTTGCATATGCAATAAATTACCAACATTGAATCTTATTGCAATGCCATAATAGTTTTGTGATTTATTTGTGACATTGTCCTGTAAGCTTTCCTTCACCCCCGAAATCTTTTATAGATTTTTTGAAAGCTCTCAAGTGAGTACTCACTTGCTTTTGAACATTCCCTATATATTCACATTTCATAACAAAACCTTTAGTGAATTTTAGTCAGTGAATATTAATGGTATTAAAACGCAAAAAACTGACTTCCGGTTATTTCCGTGCTACTTCCCGTTTCGTTTTCTTTAATGTTGATTTAAAGAGACATCTATCTCTTTCGATATAATAATCGTAGGAACAAAACAAACACATATTTGAAAACGTAAATAAATAGTCTTTCAAAGGAAATAATAATAAAAAAAAAATGTATTTTTAGTCAAAAACTGACTTGGCAACCCAGTCCTTGAGTAGAATCTCTCAGAAATACTGTAAAATATGAGTTAAGGATAGTTTTTTTTTCTTTTTTTTTTTTCCAAATTTGTAGCTGAATATTTCCTTTTTGTACGGTTCTATTGAATATTCAAATGTAAAGACTTAAGAAATAGTTGCTGATTTTTCTTTAAAAGTCCAATTCGTTTCATTCGAAACCTGATTTTTTTGAAATCCTGTAATTAATATCAGAAACTCATGATTAAGTGAAAATGTATTAAAATTTTTTGAATTGATAAGTCAGAAAAAGATTCTTTTAAAGGCCATGAATTTTAACTACTAAACTTTCAGTTGTTATTCCGGGCTCCACACTATAAAGATATACCCAGTAACATTAATATTTCATAAGAATTTTTAGAAAAAGGATTTAAAAAAAAAACTGCAGCTATGGAGTAAACGCCATAACCCAAATATTCTGTCCAAGAAATGTAGACTCTAAATATTTGATCTGAAACAAAAATTTGGGAAGAGGGTAAGAAAAGAGACCTAAGAAGAGTTCACAAAATGCCAAATATTGCATAACCATAAAAGACCACATATATTTCAGGAAAATCACATGAACCCAATGGGCAATTAGTTGTAAAAGATGGGCCAAATTATTTTCCCATTGTTCTGACAATATTGCCTTAACTGTTCACATCCGAACAACAACAGGAAAGACAATGAAAAGTAAAGCGCAATAGTTGGCCTTACTGTTCGTTCTCGGATTCGAAAACTCTTCAAGCTTTTGCGCATGCGTCAGGATGCGTTTATTTAGTCAAAATAGAGAAGAAAGGAAAGTTAAAAGGAGATGTGTTTATATTTAACAATAAGGTAAACCCATATACATGAACTTAGGAGGTTTAAAACCAGTAGGTAAGTCGTAATATTGTCCAGAAAGAATTGTAATTCACGATAAAATGCTTTTGAGCAATTTCTATTTACTACAAGATGCTTACACATTAAATTTATTTGATAAAAGTTTGAGAATAAAACGTGAAATATACTTCCTGCTACTCTTGTTTTTTTTAATTAATTAATTTATTTATTTATTTTATGCTATTTGAATTAGTCATATGATATATATGATTTGAATTAGTCATTTGATATTAGTCATATGATACATATGATTTGAATTAGTCATTTGATATTAGTCATATCAAAACGCGTTTCAGTTAAAAAATAAAATTGTACGGTCAAAAACGCTACGACACGCACATACACGGGGGATTAAAAACAGAAGTTATCTAATGAAGCGGAAATCAAAATCAAAGAATGACGAAGCTTTCTCTATTCGAAAACCCTCCACGCTTTTGCGCATGTGTCAGGACGGTTTATTTAGTCAAAATAAGGGTCGGAGGAAAGATAAAAGGAGATGTGTTTATATTTAACAATAAGGTAAACCCATATACATGAACTGAGGAGGTTTAAAACCAGAAGATAAGTCGTAGTGTTGTCCAGAAAGAATTGTAATTCACGATAAAAGGCTTTTGAGCAATTTCTATTTAATACAAGATGATAAAAGTTTGAGAATAAAACGTGAAATATACTTCCTGCTACTCTTGTTTTTTTTTTTGTTTATTTATTGCTATTTGAATTAGTCATATGACATATATGATTTGAATTAGTCATATCAAAACGCGTTTCAGTTAAAAATAAAATTGTACGATCAAAAACACTGATACGCACATACACGTGGGAATAAAAACAGAAGTAATCTAATGGGGCTGAAATCAAAATCAAAGAATAACGAATAATTTCGGAAATATGCTCGGCCTTCTGACTCTCATCCCTTAGCGAGATAGAATCGTCGAAAAGTAGTAACCTCGGGATACTGAAACGAACAGTATATAAACGCACCTCGTGTGAACGAACATTTTATACCTGAATTATATTTTGATAAAATTATTTTTTTTGGCACAAAAGCCACGGTATTGGGCTATTCTAAGCAATCAGAGCAAGTTATTTGAACATTTAAAGTCCAAATAACTCGCAGTAAAAATTTATAAAACTTTTTCTAAGTAATTTTTTCTCTGTTATATTCAGTAAATTATGTATGCTCACATTTTACTATATAAAGATATATTACATTATCGTTTTTTTTGGGGGGGGGGCAAATTTAAAAAAAATGAATAATCGATTTAAAAATGAATTTTATTTAATTACATAATTTCAACTCGTGAAAAAAACTCAAAAACCAGTACTATCCCCACTAACCAGGAACATGTTATGACTACAGGAACAGTATTTCCTGAAGCGTGATAGCTATAAAAAGAGCCTAGATCTGAGGAATTTGTAAAAATTAGGATAGAACTGAGGAAAATAATTTTTCTTATATAATGTTTCATTTCTTATTTATGATTTAAGATGTTAGTTTAAATCCTACGTAACAGTTTGAGCTTTTGTTACATTTGTCATTATTAATTTATCCTCTTTTAAAAACAAATCGCAGAAGAATTATTCAAAAATATAACTGAAATGGATACATATCATGTATTTTTTATGTATTTAAAATTTTCAATGAAATCTTCGATTTACAAATTATTGAAACAAAATTTTTAAGTTCTTAAATTGCATCATAATAGGATTTTCGTATTAGTTTATTTTACTTATTTTAATTTTTAATAATTATCTTGAGATCATTAAATTAACCTTCTTTATTTGAAGATAATTTATTCAGTCCATTCTTTGAGAATAAAACGTGAAATATACTTCTGCTACTCTTGTTTTACTTCTTCTTCTTCTTCTCTCTCTCTCTCTCTTTTTTATTTATTTATTTATTTTTTTTTTTTTTTACTTTTTTTGCTAATTGAATTAGTCATATGAGCAATCAAAACGCATTTCAGTTAAAAACAAAATTGTACGGTCAAAAACGCTGATACGCGCATACACGTGGGAATAAAAACAGAAGTAATCTAATGGGGCGGAAATCAAAATCAAAGAATGACGAAGAATTTTGTAAATATGCTCAGCCTTCTGACTCTCATCCCTTAGCGATATAGAATCGGCGAAAAATGGTAACCTCGGGATACTGAAACGAACAGTATGTAAACTCACCTCGTGTGAACGATCAACATTTAATACCTAAATGATATTTTGATAAAATTAATTATTTTTGGCACAAAAGCCACGGTATTGGGCTATTCTGAGCAACCAGAGCAAGTTATTTCGGCACTTATAGTCCAAATAACTCGCGGTAAATCTTTTAAAAACTTTTTCTAAGTAATTTTTCCTCTGTTTGTTATATTCAGTAAATTATGTATGCTCACATTTTCTATATAAGGTATATTGCATTTTCGGCAGGGGGGGGGATAAATTTAAAAAAATGAATAATCGATTTAAAAATGAATTTTGTTTAATTACATAGTTTCAACTCGTGAAAAAGACTCAAAAACCAGAACTATCCCCACTAACCATTAACATCTTGTAACTACAGGAACAGTATTTCCTCAAGCGTGATAGCTATAAAAAAAAGCCTAGATCTGAGGAATTTGTAAAAATTAGGATAGAACAGAAGAAAATAATTTTTCTTGCATAATGTCTCATTTCTTATTTATGATTTAAGATGTTAGTTTAAATCCTACGTAACAGTTCGAGCTTTTGTTACATTTTTCATTTTTAATTTATCCTCTTTTAAAGACAAATCGCAGAAGAATGATCCAAAAATATAACTGAAATGGAAACATATCATGTATTTTTTATGTATTTAAAATTTTCAATGAAATCTTCGATTTACAAATTATTTAAACAAAATTTTTAAGTTCTTAAATTGCATCATAATAGGATTTTCGTATTAGTTTATTTTACTTATTTTAATTTTTAATAATTATCATGAGATCATGATATTAACTTCCTTTAATTAAAGATAATTTATTCAGTCCATTCTTTGAAAAATTGCTATTAATAATACGAGATAAAATGCCCCAAATGATTCTATAAATTCTTATTGAAAATTATGGAATATGAGATAGGGTAAACAACGCTCCAAAAATGATATTTCAAATACAAAATTTTTTCGGCTGTTTTTAAAATTATTTCAGAAATTCTTATTGAAAAATATAGATAATGAGGTAAGGTAAATAATACTCCAAAAATGGTATGTCAAATATATATATATCGACTATTTTTAAAATCATTTCAGAAACAAGAAGAGTAAATTGAACGTTTTTAAGTTAAATTTACTTTTTAAAGAAGTATTATGCTGAATATTATCTCAAAAGAATTTTAAATACCAATATTCTAGAATTTTTATTTCTAAACGAAGGGCAATGGGATCTCATCGACTTTCCAGCATATATTTAGAAATGGACAGTCTTATAGTGGGAAAAAAAAAAAAGATTGAGTATGCATTTTGACTATTTCCTTTTGTCAGAATGACTGCAAATATTGGAAGAGACAAGTAATTTTGGTATCAGTACCGAAGTTTATGTAATTTGCTTGCAGAAGCACCCATTTCATGTAATTTGCACGTGGGCAGACAGATGAAGAATCCTGGATGACAATTTTAGTCCAAAATTAAGACATGCCTACTAAATTATAAAGATAAAAAAATCAGATACTCTTACTTCTAATTAAAAGTTTAGAAGTAAGTTTTTAGTTTTCTGATTTAAAAACGCGTGACAAAACGGAACTGAGATGTATACGAATCTGCATGTTTCAGAGCTATCTCATTCCAAAAAATGTGTTTTGGAAATTCTATTTCTCATCTATCCATTTGAATGCGAGATAGCTCAAAAAAATGTAACAATCAAAACGGAAGAAAATTGGTAAGCGCCTTTTATTAATCAAAATGTCATAAAATAATGAGTTGTTCCAGCAATAAAGATCGAGGAATCTGCTGATATGATATAAAATTTGTGACAGTTAAGAGAGATTTATATAGATATAGAAAATGTTATTAGATAGACTAAAATATTGAAAATTCGATTGCAAATTTTAAGCATACAAATTATTGCGATACTGTGAACAGACAGTCACAATATCTGCATGTCATATTATTGACATGCTACTGACAGATAGTCTGCCTATTGGCGAATTTTACTAAAAATTTATTAGAATTTTATTATTTTAATGATTATAAAGCATCATTTCATTGGTACTACTTACTGAGTTTTTTAGTTGTCACGTGTACCAACAGGCCACAATTATCCCTCTATCCATTTTTTTTTATTTTTTTTTGAACGCGGGGGCGTATAAAATATAAAAAAGGTTATCAAAATTTCGAGATCTAGTTAAATTAATTACTCTTAGTATAATTTCTTATTCGAGAAAATAGAACATAACAAGGAATAAAACAAACACGGAAGTAATCACAGGTTATGTAACAATAATACGCATATAACAAGAATATATTAATGATTGCAAAATAAGGAAAAGCTGCCTCACTGAAAAATAATATTTTAATCATGAGAGAGGCAAACCTAAAAATAATTTCTTCTAAAGAATATATAAAATAAACTTATGTACAATAATATAAAATAAAATTACTTTTTCATTAATAAATATATATGGGTAAATGAATTAGAAATAAAAAAGATCGATGATTTTTTTTTCTAAAAACAAAATTTTTGTTTATAAGAAAAAAAAATTATCTTCTTGTTTTTTATGCTTTATTTTTAGCAGCAAAGGACACCGATGCATGGTGCGCCTTTCAATTGTAAAAATAAAATAAAATATAAAGTTGAAAAAAAAATAAAGCTTGCTTGATAAAAAAATCCCTTTTAAGATAAATTTAAAATTTTTGAAACTTGAATTCATTGACCAACATTTAATTTTTTTTATTATTCCAAAAACTTAATCATTTTGTAGTAAAATTAGTGGTTACAATTATAAATAATTAAAAAAATTGAAATTAATTTATAAATTTTATAAAAAGATTGAGAGGAAAGAGATCCTTAGAAAGGCTCAAAACAGAATCATTTTCATGTGGGAGAAAAACAGATTAAAAAAAAACAACCCAAGCAGAAAGATAACTAAAAACTTTCTATTATAAAATAAAACGAAACGACTTTCTTTAATTACGTTCTATTTCTTTTAATTGTAATTATATGGAAAATAAATTAAAATTGACAGTCCAAATTTCCACTAAAGAAAGCCAACATTTTTATCAGATCATTAAATTTTCTATGTAAAATAATTCTAAATTAATATTTGATCGCACAATTATTAAAATCAGCTTTTCAAATTGTCTTTATAGAATAAATTATAGTTACTGTTATTAAAATAGATGAAGAATAGAAGACATAATTTGACTTATCTATTATATATGGGAAATAGGTGGATTTTAGAATAGATGACAATAATTTTTTTTTAGAAGTTGAAAAATATTTTGTGGAATTTAAATCATTTTTTAATTTAAATGTCGAAATTTTACACCAATAGTAAGCAAATAAAGTTATAATTTTATGGAATTATCGTGCATCAGAAATCTTATAAGTAATTGGGAAGCACATGGTATTCAGAAAAAAATTTCAATTAAAAAAAAAACTAAAAAATATTTTATATAACTTACCTTCTAACTTAAAAACAAGAAATTGCTTTACTTTTTAGAGGGAAACTACATCTCTTTTCAGTTCTATATATACTACAAGGATATATAGAGCTGAAAACACACACACACACAAACCAGTAGAAACGTGGTCACGTGTTCTCCTGCTCGTCCAATAACGTAACGGGGCGCAGTTTGTTGATTGACTGGAAACTCCAGCTAAAACTGATGCGCTGTTTTATAAATGATAACGTCTATTTAAAAGAAATAATTTTTGAAGTGTACTTGATAATTTTTAAAAAAAAATTCTATTAAGAAATTCCTGAATTGTCCTAATTATGGTAGTACCATCAATGTAAATTTTTGCCAAATTTTCTGTAAATATAAAGTATTGGTGAGAGAATTTTATATGCAAAATTTCATAAGTAATTGTCTTATAAGAATAAAATATTTGAGATATTATCTCTGATATATTATTATTCTAATGTATATTCTATTTTAAAATAAACTGAATTTCAAATTATTTTTTAAAAAACCCTGATATTGTTCAGAAATGCATGGCATTTTTATTTGTCAAAAAAAAATAATCTTTCGATGTATAACTTTATTAATATTAACAACAATAGACAATTAATATCATGAAACAGAAGATAACAGAGAGCAGACCGACAATCAGCATCACAGCTCTAAATTAGTTTATAAGTGTTCATTAATTGTGACTATAACAGTTACTAAGCATTTTATGTTACGTCTTGAGCAATTATTCGGAAAATATGTGGATTCGTTTACTTCTGATTCCGGTTTCCAAAGCACACTAAACACAGAGAGCAGACCGAGAGAAGATAACAGAGAGCAGCCCGACAATCAGCATCACGGCTCTAAATTAGTTTATAAGTGTTCATTAATTGTGACTATAACAGTTACTAAGCATTTTATGTTACGTCTTGAGCAATTATTCGGAAAATATGTGGATTCGTTTACTTCTGATTCCGGTTTCCAAAGCACACTAAACACAGAGAGCAAGCAGACCGAGAGAAGATAACAGAGAGCAGACCGACAATCAGCATCACAGCTCTAAATTAGTTTATAAGTGTTCATTAATTGTGACCTATAACAGTTACTAAGCATTTTATAGTACGTCTTGAGCATTCTAGAAATATGTGGTTTCGCTTATATTTGATTCCGGTTTCCAAAGCACACTAAACACGACTGTCTTTTAGTCTTCAAAAGCAAACTGAAATCGAAAGTGACTCGTGATAATTTTATTTCCAAATAATTTCTGCCCAAAATAATATTAATTGTTTTTTCCCTTGAGTTGGTAATCTATAGAAGTTAGCTATTTTTGTTTGGAATGTTGTATTTAACAATAACTTTCTTCATTTCAATAACTCTCTTCATTTTCTTGCATTTAACAATAACTCTCTAACATTTTTCGTGTTTAAAATTTTGATGTCATTTGTATTAGGTTATCACTTTTTTAATAAAGTGTAATCATACAGAAACTATGGTTAATGAGCATTCAATTATGTGAAAATGTTAATACATTTTATTAAAAAAAAACCCCGAGAAATAATGTTTTAAAAATTACAATCAAGACGTTCCTGGGTCATAAAATGCATACATTTCTGCAAGGAGAAGTAAATCCCTATGAAATTGTTTCAAAATAATAATATATCATTACAAAGAAGGATTTCGAAATTAACAAGATATGTATGATTTTTTTTTATTTCCTCCCGGAGGAAGCATCATGTATGATTTTTTAGAGTTAGAGTTTAGAGTTAGTTTTTAAAGAGTTTTTCTATAAAAAACACTATTTTTCTTTCTTTCATTAAAAACGCAATGAAAGGAGCCGGTGAAATTTGGCGTATGATATTTATACCAAAAGTATAGATATATATATATATGTATCGGATTTGTAAATCTATTACATGTCAGTAATTTATATTGGAACTCAAAATCGCAAGTTAAATAAAGATTAGGTTTAAGTTCCACAGCAGTAAATTCATATCAAAATTCGAAAAGACTGTTACATGGAAATGTTTCGAAATCTCTTAACTATATTATGATGCTCAATAAAAAATGTATTATGTTATCTCTCTATCTATTATGTTATCATCATGTATTTGAGAAAGCCAAATGTAGAGCACTCCACCTGGTCTCAAAACGCGTTTTTATTATAAATTTATAAAATTTGCTCAGATTAAATGGTACTTTGGAATTATCCCTTCGATCATTTTCGCCAAACCCTATATTATCGTCAAAAGGTAGCGAAAGGATTGGCGCATTTTCGCGAGCATTGACAGGTAGACGGAATAATCCCAAAATACCGATTAAATTTATTTGTAAATAGTTAACTGCTCCTGATAAAAAAAAATATTGATTATAAAACTAAAATAATGGCCTAAGTGTAAGTCATGTAGTCTTTGAATTCTGAGCAGGACAAATGTCCATCATCAGGCAAAAAAGAGTTCTCGCCAATTTGAAATAGCAAAGATTACATTGCACTGGAAATAAGAATTTTATATTTAATTCTAAATAGAAACATTAATCTCTTAGATTGAAAGAGTAATTCCAAGAACGTGAGGTTTCCCAGTTTGGTTGAGAGACCAAACTTCAGAAAAAAGTTATTTATTGACTTAGTAATCGAAAGATTTATGTGGGTGGTAAGTTAAATATAATTGGGAAGGAAGGATTCTTTTATTGATCTTTCATTCTAGCACTATATAAATTAAATGGCTTGTTTAATAACTGGAACAATAGTGTATAAAATTCTTAATTTAAAATAGAAATCAAATAATCTTATTCCATGATAAAGCTGCACAACAAGAAATGAATTGCATTTTTACTGTTTATTGTTAAATTTAGACCATTATTTTTCATTTTATGACATTAAAAATGTAAATAAATGGTAAATATATTTCGAACAACAATTAATGTCGAACAAAAAAAGATTCAAATTAGTTTTTTAGTTCATCATATCAATGAAAGTATGGAATACAGGTTAGAGAAAGATAAAATCTTAAAAGATACCTAAATAAGGTACCGATGATAAAAAATAATATTGAAATATATTAAAAACATTTAATTTATGAAGACAGATCTTTGTTAGGAAATCTCTAATTTTCTATGACAAAAAGTAATATATTGTTATTGATATCATCAGAGTTCAAAAAATAAACTTAACTAAACTATCATCAATATCAAAGAATATTAAAATTTTGTTTGATAAATTTATAAAGTTGCGTGTACATTACTTTTCTGTAAAATAATCCAGTCTACTCCGAAATATCCACTTTTGTTTTCACGAATGACTTGCAAATGGGAAACCACCAGAGGAGTATCTTCTATGCTATTCTTCTCGGGAAACCACCAGAGGCGTATCTTCTATGCTGTTCTTCTCGATGCTTGCCAACATACATTGTCTGATTAAGAATTTTTTTTAAAAAAATTTAATATTTCACAAATTTCCAAAGCGAGTAAGATTTTAAAGAGAAATTTGAGATGTGAAAACTCATTTTTAAATACTTGGATTAATTTGATTACAAATTGAGGCTTAAAATAAAAGATATTATTATATGAAATTTTAATTTAAGATAATGAATTCAAATTTTACATGCGAATAACTTGAATTCTTCCTGTTCTATTTGCTTCAGATCATGCGCCATTAATATTCCAAGAATTTTGGAAGGGTTCATAGGTCAAAAGAGAACGTGATTCCAGAATTCGTTATTTGAAGGATTGCCAGAAAACGAGCCCATTTTTTTTTTCTTTTCTCGATTCAGGTGGATTTTTTTACGTCTCTAGCAGAGAATTCTTGCTGCAGATTAGATCTGAGATTAAGAATTCAGTAATATAGTATTGGGATAAATTGTATGATTTTACTTCTTCGTTTTTAAGACTAAGCTATTGCATGATTGATTGATGAAAGATTTTATAGGTAGGCATTTTTAATTTGTGATAAGGAACTATCTAAGAGACAGACGTGCTTATTGACAAATATTGCTCATTTCATCATCAATATTTTTTTTTTTTTTGTAACGCTGTGGTTGGTTGTGTATATTACTTAATGAGAATTACAAGAAAAATGCTACTCTGCAAGTATTCTAGGAACATGATTTACTCGATTGTTTAGAATTAAGCGAATTCTTCTCAAATTATATAAATAAAAATTTGTTGCCAAACAATCAATGTAGAGAGAAGAAAGGGTTAATTGCTTTTTAGAATTATTAATTTATAAATAAAATGGTTAATTACAAATCTTTATAGGTATAGCAGTTGCTTAGTTTATCTATGGATGATTATGTGGAATATGTTTACAAAAATATTTACATCACTTTTTTTTCTTGTAGTTTTCGTAAAAAATAAATTGCTTTTAAGGCTAAAGGTTTTTTTTCTTCCAAAAATGATTATCTTCAGTTATTTTTGAAGAAGATTATTTTTAAATTATTGTGGCATATTTGAAAATTCCAGAAGGATGTAAGTGTATTCATTTTTATTCGATATTAGGTTATGCTGACTAGCCCTCAAGACGAAAAAAATTCTTGAGCCCATAAATTAAGTGGAAGGTAAGAAGTTCATAGCCGGATGATATAAAAAATGTTCGATAGAAAGAAGTTTGCTCTCATTTTACAATTTTACGCTCTCTTTTGAACTGAGTTAAAGAAATGAAGATTTTTGAAGCTGGATGATATAAGAAATGTTCGATAGAAAGAACTTTGTTCCCATTTTAAGATCTCTTTTGAATTGAGTTTAAAGAAATGAAGAGTTTTAACTCAAGTTTCCGTTTTGAATTGAGAACTGACACTAATAACGTTACGAGCATAAGTATATAAATGGATATATAAATTTTGAGTATTGCAATTAAATTTTGGGGAAATTAGACTTGCTATTATTATTAATCCATTTAAATCTTTTCTATTAATATCTGAATTACTGCGTACAAGATATATTTTTCAAAACAACTTTTTTCGAAAGCATTCAATTTTTTTAATGTTTGTTCAAATATCAAATTTTTCTTTTAATATATTCATGAGTTTAAACAAGGTCGGTCTTCAGAGATGTAGATTTCACTTGAAAAAATTTTGGGTTGCTCTGGCTTTTACATAACTTGTATTGAAGTCCAAAGTATCATAAGAATATGTATCTTAATACGTGAAAAGTAGAATAGATTGAAAACAATGAAAACAATCCTTTTAATAGACCTAATAGAAATTGCAGCGTTTTATTACAATAGATATAATAGATATAGCGTCTTATTACAATAGATGTTATAGCGCTTTATTACGGAATTGCATGCATGTTAGCTTACAAGTCGGCGGTAGTGGTGGTAGGGACTGTATACCACCTCTCAAATATGCATAGGCATTTATAACTTTTGCTTTTCGTGATTATGAAATGGTTTAAACAAAACTGCTATTTTAATGATGAAAGAAAAAAGAATTTTCGTGAACTGTTGGATGGTATTATTGAAATTCAATAAAATTAATGCAAAATTATGACTACAGAGGTAACGTCTTTGCCTGTTGTCAAACGTTAGTATAAATAAGTCAATCAAATATCACTATAGGAAGCAATGAAATCTATGCATTATAACTTTGTGTTTCATATTTCTTCACCAGCCTGTTGAGGTTATTCGATTTTCTTCTCTCTCCTTCCTTTTAGTATCGAACGATCAATTTAGAATCTTATAGATATTATAGAAATTTGAAAAATAATAAATTATCAAGTTTACCTTTCCACTGTCGAGCTTCTGGAATTCAGATTACATGATTTCTTAGAGGAATACCATCCCTTTTTGAGGAATACATCTGAATACGTTTTGCTTCGACAGTAATGTATTTCTGTAACATAACATTATTTACAATGGCAACTCGTCTCTTAGAGTTCTAGCACCCCTTGAAGTAATTTTGAGAACTGGATTTGCGTTTTTAATCTCCTTCCTTTTTTCTTTTCGTTTCACCCCCTCCTTTTAGCTAATAGTATAATAAACGACTAAAAAGAAGGAAAAAGGAATAATTCAACAAATAGAAGAGATAAAAAATGTGGGGTTTTCTTTGGATAGTTTTGATAGGATCAAAATTCGCTCACTGCCCATACTTAAATGGCGAATGCTGAGACTTTCACAGCAGCAGCTCAACCACTAGATTTTCTTCCTTCCTCAAAAAATAGGCCTTTTCTCTCATAATTTGTTTTTATTCGCTTTTTTATTACATATTTTTTGGTTTCGATCTCAGATTATCCCGGTGGAAACAAGTTTGACTAAATAGGCAGATATTTTTTGTTTTAAACTAATTAGAAGGGATTTATGTCATATCCAGCTTCTTTAATATATATGTAATGCAATAAACTTCATATTTGGCTTTGAAATTAAAAATTTTGGGTTACTTGAGAATTCGAAATAACTTTTTAAAAATTGTATTTTAGTTGCATTTTCTTGATAGATAATTTAACTGCGCCATTCTTTCCTGAAACCCCATTGATTATTTATTTATTAGTTCGATTCGATTTTTTTAAAATTTTCCCAAGGATGGGCTTTAAATAAAAAGATCACTTTAAATTCTCCAATTTTTCGGTAGAGTTTTTACTGTTTTGAATTGGAAGAGGAGGTTAACTTCCTTCAATTTTGAATTTTCTATTAATTCCATGTTGAAAGTCTGCTGGTATATCTTAATGTGCCGCTCGTAAATTTGTTTTATTCTTTAATTACTGAGTTGAATAGATTATCTTTTTCGACATCAAGTTGTCAAAATTCCTGCTGGAGTTTTGACAGCTGCCTGATTCAGTGGGTTAAAAAAGGGGAAGGGGAGGGGCATGTAGGTAGATTAACAAATTTTATTAGTTTGTTTGTCAAATATATAAATTTGTAAAAAATACGAATGTTATGAATTATAATATATTAGAACTATAATATTTGTTTATATTGAATTATCTAAGTCATTATTAAATAAATCAAAGTACAGTTAATTACTTTTTAATAATATACTGGAATATTAATTGTTCATTTTTAATTGATTATGTTAAAATGCTTTGAAATTTATTATTTCCTCATGATCCAATATATTAATTAAATGCTTTTATTTGTAAGAAAATCATGAACTAATAATTATGGCTCATTTTTCAAAAATGTTATTACTTTAAACCCTTTTTTATAATATTTCGCTACTAAAAAAACAATTCAAAGCATATTTTCATTAAGCTTAAAAACTTTCATTTAAAAACAATAAAAACTTTCATTAAAATAGATCTTTAACATATTAATTAAATTAGAAATGTATGGAAATGTGAAAATGTGTATTTGTTCTGAACCTTTAGACCAGGGATGGCGAATCTTTATAGATCAACGTGCCATTTTTTCTAAAGAAATATTTAATGAGGTATAGACGTGCCGTCAAATAATTTTGACTCGTGATTATTGTTATAATAATAAAACTAAATACTTACAACTTAAAACTCTTTATTTACTAGGAAGAAATACATTTTGCACTGTATAGATTTTAGTTACACGAGTAATTCAAATTAAAGTAATGTTAGTGTGACTTTTGTGCTTGCAGATTAGATGACAAATAACCTATATTAGGATTGTAAGATGTTACGTTTAGAAAAATGCATGTTGAATTGGTGTCATCTGCCAAACGGTTTCTAAGAGAATCTTTAATGCTACTTACTTCTGACAATAGTGACTCGCAGGCTAGGTGGATGAAAATATGGTTAAAATAGCATGAGCCAGCTTCTCAAAACAGTTAAATCTGTCTGGAACCGAATTCCATGTTTCCAAAATTTCGTTACTGCCATTTTTACTTATATTGCTTGTTAATCTTTTTGTTTCAATCAATTCCAACTTTTTCCTTGTTTCAATAAATTTTTGAATCTATACGGTCTGGAAATCAATTAGTTGCATTTCAAATTCTTTAATTTCCAACTAATAGAATTGGGACTAATTCAATTTATCAAATGAAGTCACATCAGGTTACATAATAAACTTGAGAGTTTCCGATAATTCTTTGAACTGGGAACATCTCGCTGAAAATTCCTTGATTGAAAAATCAATTACGGAAATAAATTCTCCAATAATTTTTTCTTCGTCTGGTTTCTTATGTGCATCTAAATCTTTGATATATATATATATATATATATATATATATATATATATATATATATATATATATATATATATATATATATATATATATATATATATATATATATATATATATATATATATATTTCAAATTTAGGAAGTACTTGTAGTTTCTTATAATAATATCGTTCCTGAAAACACGCAGTCTAGCGCCAAAAACGCGAATGGAATCCATTATGGCGATAATTGTTTTATTTGTGCCTTGAAGCTTTACTTTCAATCCATTGAAATGTTGGCATGTGTCTGTAAAAACATCAATTTTGAGAGCCACATAATATCCAACAACTGTGAGTATTGTTCAATTTCCCCCTCATTTTGTAGAAACAGTCTGATTTCTTCCAAGCAGTCAACAAATTTTTGAAGTACGTTCCCGCGGCTCAACCAGCGAACATTATTATGCATTAGTAAGCCATTATACACTGAGTTGACTTCATCCATAAAGCCTCAATTAAAGTCTTTTCGCTTACTTCAAACCTATTCCATTATTATTACTTTCGCTTATTTAAAGCCTGCGACGATATGAGGTTGACTATTTTTGTGACTAACGCCTTTATATTATCAAGAGATGTTAAACCACTCTTAGAACACAAGGCTTGTTGGTGAATAATGCAGTGGAATTCAAGAATCGAATGCCATATGTCTGTTTGAAATCAACTAATGAAAACATTTTTTTTTTCTCGCCATATTTGAAGCACTATCAGTTATTGAAACAATTCTTTTCAGATCAATTTCTTTCTCAGCAAGCGAATTTTTAGCAGTCCGCACAAAAATGTGTTTTTTAAAAAACTGGAATGGGAACACTCACGTTTGTTCGTAATACTTTATAGTGAACTTTGTTATTTTGAACTAAAATCAAGCAGTTTTGATCGGCGGCGTATATATATTGTGTCGCGTGCCAATGGTTCGCCATTCCTGCTTTAGACTGTCCCAAAGCTAATCTAATAGTAAAATCGGAAAAATAATTTGTTCGAGGTGGTGGTAGAATGGTAAATGCTAAAATTTTACATATTCTACTATCTAAATAAATATCCTATTTCAGTTTTGATTAAAATTATACATGAAAGAAATGGTTTTTCCATTCCTTTTTTTAGGGTATACGATTGATTCAAGACTTTATCATCCCGGCTTTAGACCAGGGAACATATGGAGATTTGCTAAAATGGGATTCCAGACCAGGAGTATTTATGATTAAATGGACGCACAAGGCAAGGTCCTCTTGGTCGGAAGAAGACTCTAGAGTATTTATTGTAAGTACATTTATTTCCATCAGTGCTGTTTCACATGACAAAGCAATGAAAGTTAATTTTAATTCCTACGGAAAACATTATATAAGAGAAGTAATCCGTAAAAATGAAAGGATATTTTATAAAATTGCATTCATCATCTTCAGTATTAATAAAAGTCGAATTTCTCAAAATGGAAGATATTTACAAAGAAAAACAAACTAAAATTATCCTTTCTGGAAGTTCAAAATCGATGTATGCGAGAGAGATTATTATAGTGATTGATTTGTACAGGCTAAATGATTTAAGGAAATCAGTTGGCATTTTATTTACATTTCCAATACTAAAAGGCCTTTATGCTCAGTTTTTTTAACATTTTTAGTAAAGAATTGAAATTCATTGGATAACAATTCAGATTATTGGTTGCGCAAGTGCCATGTTTGGCTATGCTGTACTACTGTGAAGACAAACAGGATCACTCTCGCATTTAAAAAATAATTAACATTCTAAAATAAATGTCAGTTCTTTTAGAAAAAAAAATAAGTGGGAATAAAAAATACTTGAAAGGGCCTGAAAACAAGCAGTATAGAAATGAAATATTATGAGAAATTCTTCAGAAAGGACAAAAGAATTCGAATCGAGTATAAAAGAATATAAAAATCAATACAATTAAAACAAGAAAGCAAATAAAACGCAATTTAAGATGTGATGATCCGATTTTTATTTGATTACAATTCAGACGAATGAGCTAAATTTTTCTTGTATCCTTATTTTACCACTAACATTCCATAAACAAAACAAAAATCAAACTTGGGGGGGGGGAATCAAATTTTTTTTTTCATTAAAAAACTTGTCTCTGTAGGTTATTAAATTATCCAGAAAAAAGGAGGTTATAATCATTTACGATAGGTTGGGATATTCAGTGGCTGACATTTTTCTAGGGTCACTAATATATGTTAAGCAACTCGATTAATCAACCTTATTTTCCAAGTTGCCCAATAAGTAAGTTTATAAAAAATACCGATTCTATGAATGATAAAATATTAGCATAATATTAAATCTTTATCAAATATAATTGGTTAGGTTCCTATATGTTTCATTATGCTTACTCAGTTATTAGAATATTATGAAACTGAAATGTTTATTTTAATATCGTTGTATACCCCTTTGAAGCGCAAAAACATAAATTTTCTAAATTTTTAAAAATTATGAAATTAATTTACATGCTTAGAGTCAAAGGGAAGAGAAATACCTTTAAAAAAATTTATAATGGACTGCACCAAGAGGGAGGAGGGGTTCACTGAAGTACCCCCGCGCACCTACGACATATTCTTCTTATGAGTAATTAATACTTTTTCATTCGTTTTGTAACATAATTATGAAAATACTAAAACATACAATAGTATTAATGAAAACTAATTATACAAATTTACAACATAAAAAAATTATAAAAGGAAAATAAACAATTTTAATAACAAGTAATCCTCAAAAAAAGCTAGCAATGGCAAGTTCTTTACGGACATTTTTTTTACAATCAATATCATATTCAAGTTATGAAGAAACAAATTATTTAAATTAACCATTTCAAAATTAAGAAAATTATACTGTATTAGAAAATATATTTAACATCTCCAGAATATGGCTGCTTGCTAATACAAGAAAAATGCAGCTGAAAAGAAATATTTCAACCATTCTTTTCGTATAAATCTTACTCAAATGTAAATAAATTCCTCATCCACAAAACACATGGCAACCCCACTTTCCCCCTTAAATTATCAGTCACTTGACCAAGAGAGTCAGGGGAAGGAAAACAGATCTGTTTCGCTAACGCGTTTCAAGTGGTACAGAATCTCATGCCGCAGGTGCGCGATGGTATGTCTCTGAAACCACTTAAAAAAATATCAAGTATGAAGAACTTTTCTTTTGCGATTTGATTTGAAAAAAATGTGTAAAAAATTTATGAGTCCATTTTGAATTTTTTTGTTTTTTGCTTGCTGGAAAAAAGATAAATTGAAAATATTGTGAAAAAGTAATTAAGAGTGACCAATTTTTTTTGTACTTAAGAGGAATATTAACTAGCGTGCTGACATCTACAGACAATTATTAAAGTTAGAATATTATTTTAGAGCCTTTGGTTTCGTAACCACCGCGCGTTTAGAAATAATTTATAGAAAGTGGTGATTTCACTGTCATACCGCCGCGCATCAAAGGGATGCAAACGCTAATGCTGTTCAGTTTGGAGTAATAATAAATAAATAAAACCAAATAAATTTTGGTAAAGTTAAAAATAAAATAAAAATTGTAACGTAAACAGAGGCGATCACTAATAGGGCAAGGTAAGCAATTACACCCCTGTCATTAACCACTTGTCACTTTTGGGGTCGAAAAGGAGTCTCTCAGAGAAAAAAAAGTACATAACGATAAGAACGCGTACTTTAAAATGAAGATAGGAGAGTTCAGACTTAAGATGTTATTGTTTTTAAATCTAAATAAATACATGCAAATAAGAAGATGGGGAATCTAATGTTAAGTATTATTTGCCAACGGATTTTAAGACCTTCCGTGCTTTTGCGCATGCATTAGGATGGGTTTAATTTGTCAAAATAGGGGCGAAAGGAAAGATGAAAGGAGGAGATGTTTACGTTTAACAATAAAATAATCACGGATTACTCGCGGACTTATGAAGCATAAGCATTGTAGATTATTCGCAATACTGCCTAAAAACGATACTAATTCACAATTAAATATTTCAGAGCAATTTTTATTTACTGTAAGAGGCATAAACTTGAAATTATACTGAATAAATGTAAGATTTCTGTTCTTAAAGTTTGGTAACTTACTTTTTTACAAAATGATTTTTTTTTTTGGTTAAAATCCTTCTTATTTTTATGTTATTGAATTTTTTGACAATATTTTGGGAAATCCACCGTTTATAACAACGTCGGATAATCGTGAGTTTGCTCAATTAATTATTTTTTATTTAAGGAGTTGCTATAAATATGGAACGTTTTAAAAATATTATAAATGTTATTTTAAAAATATATGGTATTTTTAAATACAAAATTTAATATTTCTAATAAATTTTATTAATAATCATATTTTTTCTTTAAAAAATTATTATTTTAAATATATTACATGAAATAATTAGCAAAATTTGAACTAGTGTTTGAATTAGCCATAAAAGCAATCAATACGCAATTTGAATTAAAATAAAATAATGCGCTCAGAAACGACATATGAAAAAAATTGAATCTAAAAGTATCTAATTGGGCGGAAATCAAGATCAAAGAATGACGTGGAATTTCGAAAATGTGCTATCTTTCTACATCTCACCGCTTAGTGAAATAGAATCGTTGAAAAGTAGTGGTCTCAAAATACTGAAACGAACAGTAAGTACATATAAAATCTAATGTTAAATAATTCTTTTTTCACACGTATTTTTCATATCTTAATAAGCAGAAGAATAAATTTGCACATATATTTACAAAATTTTTTTTCCAGCCATCCTTTCCCGAAGCAAAACATCAGCGTATCTTTTTTCACATTATATTGTTCGTTTACGAATAGTAATAAATTTTTGTTCGTGTATTTGAACTAATTCGTCTCAGATTCGAAACACAATTGAATTCCTGCTCATTGCAGCAATGCTTAATTAAAAATAATTTTATGTAGTTGATTACGGGAAAAAAAACACCGACTTTTGGTGAAAATATCGAATATTTTTTGTTAATTATTCCGGATTTCTGAACAGTTTATTTTAAAAAACGTGTGGATTTAATTTCTACATTATTTTAAATTACTCCATTATTTGGGCATGCATTCGTTCATTTACCATGACATGTTGTCTAGACTCAATCGATACAAACTTAATGCATTCTTTTGAAAGAATGATTGGATATTGTTTATGGGAAAAGACGCACGAAAGTGAATCCCGAATTAATACAAAATCAGGTACGTAGCTGCGATCTTAGAAATAGGTTTGAAGAAAAAGAAAGAACCCATGGGAAATTATTTCATCTAAAGTTAGTTCCTCACATGAACATGAATGTAAGCTCTAACATTCTTCAGGAACCGTTGTCTAAGGGTTTTCCTTCTTTTTTTTTTTTTCTTTTCTTTTTGAGTTGTAAAAGATTTATGAAAATAAACAAATGATTTCTTTTTTTTTTCTTCGTGTTTTCTCATCCGCTGACAATGCCGTATGCATTAATTCTTTTTCTTATATAACTACATATATATTGAGAAAAGTATTGTTCACGTTCAAAAACATTAATTAATCAAGAAAAGATTTTTAAAAAATTTAGATTCAATTATTTCATTTTATTAAATATTATCTTGCATATCTTATCATTATCCCATATTAGGTATTTATAAACCTTTCTTGTGTAGTTGGACAGTTCATTTCTGTTGTAATTGAAATATTTTGTATTTGAAAAAAACTCAGAAAATTAAAAATTTTTTGGTAAATTCGAATAAAATTCAAATAAAAAAAAAGGGGCTTGTTTAAGTCCGATTAAAATTCCCATGATTATGCTACAACAAATTTATTTGATTTACTGCTACGCCCTGTTTTTCGATCTATGTATCGAAATAGATCTCGAATCTTTTAACAGTCGGTGAAAGAAACGGAGAACATTTTTTTAATAATAATCTTACCAAATTTTTAATAATAAGAGATAAATTAGGTCAGAACTTGAATGAACAAGAAACTTAAGAAAATGAAGAATTTTACTGATCTAATTGAATATGGATATATTTTTACATGTAAAATAATTATTTTTAAGCTAAATTAAGCAAATTAAGTTTGCCCTAAATTAGAGAACTTGTGTGTCTGTAACTTAAATCAATAATGTTAGAAATGTGAAACTAAATTGACCAGCTATTAAAAGGAGGAGGGGCTTGTTATCGTTTGCTAAGTACTGCTTATGGTCATATAATACTGAAATATGCCCCTAGAAATGTTTTATCTCAATCGGTTTAGCGAATATCAGGCCTCTGTGCACTTCGGATCATTGTTGGATTCGGGTTTCGAGCCTTTATCTTGAACTTCACCACTAATCAACGTGCACGGTCCTTTAGTATCAATCAGGCAGAAGACATCTTTTTGGATAACCTTAAAGCGTTTTTCTCATTTCTTTTTGCTAATGGATTAAAGATATTGATAATCTAATTAACTTTCGAACAGTTTCCGAATGATCACTAAATTTTGGAGAGTAAAAAATTTAATACTTTCTTTCTTAATACGAATGTAATTTGTTAGATAATGATTTTTAAAGTTTTATGAACATTAGTAGAGTGGAATTTATAATATTGAGATTTCATCTATTAATAGAATCTACATTCTATCCCAAATTTCTCTTTCATATCAAAATAATAATAAAATAATATCAAGAAATAGTGATTTATTATTTTATGCAATGCCTGCTCTGGGTTACACAGACCTCAGTAGCATGAAGTTCAAGATTTACGTCACTTCCGGTAGATATCGGATACGTCAGAGATGATGAGTGGAATGAATTCTAATCGAGAAAATTAAAATCATTTTCCAGTTTTATTTTTACTTAATTTGTCAATCCATAAACTTAACCATTTAACTTTTATCAATAATTAACTTTTATATTCATAACAATAGAGACAAAGCCGTAGAAGTGTTGTGGTTTCGAATTTTCAGTTGGTGCGTAAATCGAACTATCGTATATTTTGCATTGAATTCAGAAGGCGATTACCTATCAAACGTTTATATATCTCGGATAAGGGGATAACAGCTTTTGTTGCTATGCATCCCACTCTGTTTAATTTCAAAATGTCACCAGAAAGGAAGGATGCCGGATACTTCAATGCTGTGATTTGTTTGAATGATAGACAGAAATTGAAATTTTTCCCTCCATGAAAGACATTCCATGATTATTATATATTTATTTCAGATATAACTGGAATTGTTTGTCATTTTTTTCCAAGACAAAACAGAAGAACTAGTAGTTTTGTGTTGTAAACGAAAATAGCCAACATATTTATCACTTATCAACTAGTTACGTTATTGAGAATTTATATTCATATTTAATTGAAGCGAATGTTTATGTGAACTACAGAGAGTGTTCTTAACAGAAACTCTTTTTTTTTTTTTTTTTTGAGCGCAGAAAATGAAGTCACAAGAATATTCTGAAATGAACGAAAATAATTTGAACGAAAAATTGTATAATACCCGAAAAGTGAATTGTTTTGTAAGTAATATCTAGTAATGGATATATATATCATATCTAAAAAGCAGCATAAATGCAAATGTAATTGTATTGATAAGAAAGTTTTCCTACTTCTAAAAAAAATAGTTTTGTTCGTGTTATATTCTGTTTTTTGTAAGATAAAACTTTTTTAATTTCATCTAAATAAATAGAATATCTGATTTAATTATGATTCTTTTAAGAAACATTAGATTTATTTTTAAGTGATGGATTAAACACAAATTGTGCATAAATGATAAAATACAACTACAATTCATAAATGAAGAGAAAAAAAACTTTATTATTATTCTTATCATTAAGATAATCTTCATTATCAAATCTTATTACTAAGATTTATTTTATTTACAAAAAATAGGTGGGAAAAAAAGAGAAATGCATAGTAAGTTAAAAAGAAACCAAGCACAGTGAAATGCAGCAAAAACAAAACACTATAATAAAAAGAGAGGGAACTGTATGAGATCACGCAGGAAAGAAAGAGAAAGCGATTTTATGATTGCAAAATGCAAGTGCGTAGTTTCTCATTTTTTCCTGCTGTTTCTTCATTATGTAAAGGGAAAAAACTTATTGGGTGAAGGAAAATAATGTCTGTCATATTTCATTTTAATCAAATAATGGACACAAAATTGTTATCTTAATGATATAAAAAATCAATTTAGAAAATTGAGTTTTATTCATTTAGTAGCTGTTCAAAAATTCTACTTTTTGAATTTGAAAGGAGTAGTTTTTACTGTGGATCTAAGTATATATCATCCATGATTTTTGGACTTATATTTTTGAGCCATATTTAAATTTTATTTTCATACTTAAATTGTGTGTGGATAAAGTTTTATTATGGTACTTATATTCATTTTCTTAAATAATGCAAATTGATGAATGTTACACTATTTTTGGTGTATTTTTTATTTTAATCGAAAAGATAAAATTATCTTTAACAAATTATATTCATTACAAGTTTAATATAATTTAATTATATATTTCTATAGGTTTAATAATAATTTAAGTTATAATATCAAAGTAGGAAGACAAAATATATTCTTGATAAAAGCTCAATCTGCATATGTGTGTGTATCTATCTGTTGACACACACACACACACATAGTTGCTCTCAAGAACTGACCAATAATCCAAATTTACCTCATAATTTGGAAGTTAGTTATGTGCACTTCGATATTGTAACTAACAAAATTTGAGCATAATTCATTGATAATTTTTTGAAATATTAAAATACAAGAATAATCCTCTCCTATGAAGCATCTTGAAATTCAAAATATTTTTATGCTTCATTTTAACAATATTTTTCATTGCTACAATGGAGTTTAAACCTTTTTCTTTTTTAATTATTTCATTGTTGAAAGCTGAACAAAACTTAGCTATTTCAAAATTCAGTTTATTTTTTCTTATTATTTGATAATAGAATGAATTTTGTAGTAGATGTGGTATTAGATGATAAACACATGTAGTACGTTTTCCATGCAACATTACATCATTTGAGGGGTTCATGTACACAATAAGCAGAATAGCTGTAGGGTTATTCAAATAATATTTTTTTAAAGTTTATCACAATTTGTGCAAAATAATTGTTGATAAAACCGAGTTGTATACAAGATAACTAATGTAAGAGAGAGTTAAATGGAATTTAAACTATTGATATTCTTATTGAAGTCAACTAATTATCAAAAGTGGCTAGCATATATATAAGGATGTTGATAGATACATTTCTATAACATTAAAATTTTTTTTACTAAGCTTTCTGTTATGTTTGAAATCAAAGTGTATTAAAAATGAATCATTAAATTTTTTATGATTCTACTTAAAGACCATTTCAAAATTATAACATGATTGTATAGTGAGATAGTAAGTATGACTTGTGAATGCCGTATATATAGTGTATGACTTTATAAAGCCTCTTTGGAAGGGGCAACAAAAATTGAGATGGTAAATAGTAATTTCATTAAAATAAAGATGAGTTCTTTAACAGTTTTTACTCTTCATAATTTCAAAGGAATTGCATTGTCTAATTTGTATCTTTTATCAATATATCTGTCCAAGTTATGCTAGCTTGTGTACTGTACTGAATAATGAAGGCAGGAAAGTAATAAAGAATTCTGAGTTTTTATGGCTTTTAAAAGAATTTGTTGAAAAAGTGTTTTGGTTTGTGGGAAAAATAATAGCTTATGCAACTTAAAGTTATAGTGAAGGTTGAGTGATTAGGTAATTATATTTAGAGTATAGATTAATTACAAATCTATCTGTCTGTCTATCTATCTCTCTCTCTCTATATATATATAAATATAAAATGCCATATTGGATTAAAAATTTTAATATCATTAAAGGGGAAAAAAAAAAAAAAAAAAGAAAGAAAGAAAAAGGACTCTAAAAAAAGTCTGTATGCTAAATGCAACTTCTTTATTATGCCATTAAAAGCTTACTCTTATTTGAATTTATATGGAGATATATTAGTATCTTTGGAGTTTGATTTTTATTACAAAGAATTAGTTAAACATTATGAGAATGGGCCTTCTATCTAATGAGGAATTACATTTTTTTGTTGCCATTGTATAAGAAATAACAGAAGAGGGAGTGGGAAAAAACTGTCTGCATTTCAGTACATTGCTATAGAGATTTTGGGAAAAAACATATTGAAAAAAAAAAAAAACAATTAAAATTAAACTTGTACTAACCATAAATGCCTATATAAGTAATTTATAATTCTTATGCGTTGAATGTGATGTGATTTTTTGTTAGATAAAAAAAAAAAAATTCTTAAATATATCGTTTTATGGGAAAAAAGAATTAAATTATTATTTTACTTGCATTATTTGAAACTAATTGAGCTGATTAAAAGATGTAGAATATGTACCACAAAAGGAAGAAAATAGCATAATCTATTGTTTAATCAAAACCTGAAAAGTTTATGCTGATAAATTGGTTCCATATTTGAATTAAAAATAAGCCAGTCTTTTAGCTGGAACATTAATTATTATTTAAAAATGTATTGATTTATAAACTCTGAACTGTTATTGTTTGCTTTGTAACTATTTTTATTTTTCAACGGCTATGTAATGACACATTTTTAATTCGTTAAAAAATCTGATCCTTTTTTTTAATAGGCCTGGGATACACTAAAAGGAAGACCAATTCCTCGTAAGCATCAAGAATTCGTGGATTCTAAACAAAGGTTACGAGCAGCATTAAGAAATCTCAAAAATATTGAAGATCTACCTAGCTCTGGTGAATATAGAAGATACCAAATAAACGGTTAGTATCTTATTTTATTCTATAGTGAGAAGTATTTCTTTAAGGAAATTATCAATTTGTTTTAGTGTTTGTGAAAGGAGCAATAATTTCATTATAAACAAATAGTAATAATAATTTATCTGAATTCATTATTTTTTCTGAGAAATTATGAATTGAATTTTACATTGGTTATTAGGATATTTTCGTTTTATAGGAATATAGTTATTGAAAAAAATTATTTTGTATATTAATGTGATGAAAAATAAAGTCTAAAGGGGAAAAAAAGTAAAATATTTTAAAATCCAATAGTTTAAAAAAAATGAAAGATTTAAAATTTTTATATTAATATTTGTTGTTTGTCACTTGTATGAAGGTATCCTTTCTTTGTGCGGATTTATTAAAAATATTAAATCAATTTAAATTGTCATCAAATCAATTTTTTGTCCTCTTAATTTATTTGTAGATTATCAAGAACAAAGAGAAACCGAAAAGAAAGTTGATCTTCCTTGTGTACCAATTAAAGTAAATGATCTTCCTGTTCTTCCCAAGAGAAAAAGTAGTAGAAAAATTAAAATAGAAAAATGTATGTATTACGAAGATTCATCGTCTGATTCATGGACTCCAGGTTTTAAACCTTCTAGGAAAAGCAAAAAGCAGGCTAATCACAGACGAAATACACATTTGAAAGAAACTAGGGTATACAGATTTTGTTATTTTTTGTTGTTGCTAATTATAGTAGATTGGATGACAAAAAAATGTGAAATATATTTTAATTTGTCTCTAGTAGTCCTTGTATGTTTACTTTGTACTGTAGATTTTTTTGCTTACTCTGGTATTCAAAGTTTCAATAATTTTTTCCAAAATTCATGTTGAAATTTTAAAATCTTTCATTTTGCTTAAACATAGCTTATTTCTTTATTTTAAATAATTCCTCTTTGGATACTTAAATTAATAGTCCTAAGGATTCATGAAACACAATTGTAAATTTAAAAAAAAGTGCATGAAAGTGGAGTAATCAAAATTTCAATTTTTTCATAATGTTATGAATTTTGACATTTTCTAACTAAATCTTAGATCATATTCAATAAGATTCATTATGAAATTGAAATGCATCTTTGAAAGCCATATTCATTATTTACTTGTTTTGAGCTTAGATACTGAACATTTTACATATATTATTTTTTAGTATCCATTAACTACTATTTTATTTGAAAATTGTTTTTCTCTATTTTTTAATTGAATTTGACTGAGAGTCTCTTAATTTTGTTCAGATAATAATGAATCCCCAATGTAAAGCAATCTGATCAATCCACAGTGAAGATGCAGATATTAAATATAAGTTTAAACATTTAAAGCATTTAAAAGTTTATAAGGAATTAAATAAAGATATATTTTCTACCTCAGTCATTCTATATAATTTCATGATTAGTAATATGGCAATATCTTCCAGTATTCTTTAAATTCTAAAGATTGACTTGTGTGAATAATAAAGGATTTTTTAAATTTTATTTTTTAACAATAATATTCTGTTGAATATTATCAGTTGCAAATGAAAAATTAGAAGGGTACTGACATAGCTTTAAAGGAAATAATGATTTTTTTTGTATCAATGAAATAAAATTAAAAGTAAAATCAAAAAATGCACAAACCACTTTGATAGAAAATTTATATTGATTCCACCTTTTCCTGCCTGTGTTCTCTTAATAATAAAAATCTCATTCAATTGAAATAAAGAGGTATGAAAAAAAATCACTTAGATAGCTATCATGTGATTAATTTAAAAGCCATAAATGTTTCAAATAGTTTTTATTTTGCAGGAGTGTAGTGAAACAGAGCAACCTGGCCCTTCAACCTCTAAGGTATATTTTTACAATAGTTTTTAATATTACAATATAAAATTTTTTATTATTAATACTACTAATATTCCTTTGTTCTTACCATCAAACTGGTTATTTCTTTAAAAAATTATTATTCTTTTTAGAATAATAATTTTTTAATGAATAATAATGAATGTAACAAAAGATTAAATGGTGTTTCTAGTTATTAGAAGAATCTGGAAAAGAATCCAGTTCCATTAATTACTTTATCTTTTGAATAATTTGATTTTTTTTTTCATTTTGTCATAATGACCATCATTTAAAGTCTGGAAATAGAAAATGTTGAAGTTCCTTCCCCAGGAAAGAAAGTCACTACCAAGGTTTACAACCTGATAAAATATGTTAATTAATGCAATGCAATTTAAGTAGATAAAAATGCATTAGTAGATTTTGTGACTAAAAAAAAATACTTTGAAGAATTACATAGAAACTGTAATTTATGTCATGATATCCTCACAGCTTTATCATTTTTTCACCTTAATAGTTTGTTATTGTGAATCTGATACTTTATAAAATATGTTGAATAATCACATTATATTCTAAGAAATGAATTTAATTTAAGAAAATAAATATAATGTGTACTTCCATAATTTGAAGATATAAAAATAGAAATGGAACACTAAGTACAATTGATCTAGAAAATTCATTAGTCATGAAGTTTATCTTGAAATTGAATTCTTGCTCTCACATAAAATTTGTAATTTGGCACTTTCTGTATTTTATATTTCCAGTCTCTAATTTTTCAGAATCAATTTTATTATAAAAGCCATGCATATTACAATTAATCTATAATAATGCTTTGTAAAAAGGCATTGGAAGAAACAACCACTGTATTTAATTCATAATATATATATATATATATATATATATATATATAATATGAAAAAAATATATAGATATTGATTTTTCTGTAGTGGGAATAATTTGAATCTGAATATAAAAGTTATTTAGTAGGAATATATATTGTGATGGAAGATTTTTTTAATGAAATCAACTGTATCAAGTACTGAATTCTTGAATGATAATATTAAGTTATTGTTGAAAATATTTCAATTATCATTGAATTTGATAATGTGGTATACTAGTATTTTCCTTTTAAAAATTTAAAGGTAAATAAAATTGAAACAAAATAGAATTTCACTTGTTCATACTATCAGAAGTGAATTAATTAAAAAAATATTATTTATTAAAACAATTATTTAAAATAATTTTATTAAAATAATCACCTTTTTTTTTTTTTTAGAAAAATAAGAATAATTCTGAGATTTAGAGAGTTATTATTTATTACATTTTCAGTATAATGTTTGCAAAAACCTTTTTGGAAGATTTTTAATTATTTTAATAAACTTAAATGCTCATTTTATTTAAGCATAATTTTATCTTAAAGTTTTTATCAAGTTATCATAGTTTTTGCATATAAATTTTTGGTAGTTAAGAAAAATGTATTTATAAATCCTGAAGGATATTTATGAATTTACAATACTAACAAAGTATTGTTTGATTATTTATGGTATATTGTGATTTTTTATAATATATTTTGACTTAAAAAGTATTATTAAACTGGTAATAACAATGCAACCTAATAATCATGATAATTATGAATTCAATATTATTTAAAATGATATGTTATAGAAATGTGATCAGATATGGATGACTTTGATTGGCTTTGTATTTTGAAGTTACAAGGTAGGCAGATTTAGGTAAAACGTCTTTAAAAAAATTTGGAAATGCATTTTTTGGAGAAACTATGTGAAGAATTATGTTGACTAGACATAAAAGATTTATCACAGAATTAATTTAATATCTAGAAATGTAATTAATCTTGGAGTTATATATGTTAACACTAGTTACATGGATTTGTCATTTTAGATTTAAATATCATATGCTGACATCTTTATGTATTGTTAGATATTTATACATACATATTATATACATACAGTTCATAAATACTAAGGAATAAGACAACAGTCTAATAAATAACTAATTGAAATCAATTTTGCTCTACATATCTGCTAGCATCTTCATTTTTATATCTCTTTGTCATGTTCTTTTTCTACATATCATAACTATTCTAATTTGTCATTATTGATTTATTTGCATGCTTATAAATAAAGTGTTACTTTCTTTTGCATTGCAAAAAATGTATTTAAATTTTTGTTATCACTTTTTTTGAAATTTCTTAGAAATAAAAACTAACATTCATTAATCGGTTCTTTTATATTTGAAATTGTTGTATATGACTTAAATCAGATGTTTTGAAATTCCTGGTTTAAGTCATATACAGAAGTACATATATAAATAATATATAAATAAATATTAATGATTGATTCATATAGCACATAAATACAATTTCTTTAGCAAACAAACAAAAGTACATATATAAATAAATCTTAATTAGTTTTTTTAAATTTACTTAATAATTTATTTGTGTGCAATATGTTTTTAAGCACTTTGTATGACCATAATCTTAATTATTGTTACATTTATTCATGCTTGGCATAAAATAAATTTTTTTGTAATTATATAGAAATTGTTGTATATGACTTAAATCAGGTGTTTTGAAATTCATAAGGAATTTTCAATGTCAACAGTTGTATTTATTTTTGGATTCATGTTAAACAAGTTTTTAAAAATTTTAATTACACCATTCAGTAAATTAATCTGAAAAAATTCTTTTCAAAGGATAAATTGCATCCATTATACAGAAATATTTCAAAAAATTGGATATTTAATTTTTTAACCTATTATTTATAAGGATATCTGAAAAAGACAAAAATAAATAAAATGATTTCAAGAATCTTTCTGTAGAAAACTGTAAAATATCCTTGTTTGGGAAAACAAAACAGAAAGTATTAAATATAATTAGAAGTAATGGCAGTAGAAAACAACAATATAGAAAAGTTTTCAGAAAAGAAAAGAAGAATTATATCATAAAAATTCCCTATGAATATATTTCTAAATTTCTTAGAAAAAATATTTTCTTGTATATCTATTAAATTATTTTTTGCAATAGCTTTAATTTTCAATATTTTTATCTATGAAATATTTGCATAATTTTTTCACTTTAATTCTGAATAAAAAGTAACCTGACTTTTTTGAAAGGGAATTCATACATTCTCTTATTCAAAAGAAGAAGAATGAAAAGTTTTTGTGCAATATTAAAGACTGAGAAAACACTTTATCATCATATGACTTTTTAAATGTAATTATTATAATATACATATTTAACCTATCCATATGGCATTTATTTTATACATATTGTGGACAATATTTGTTAGGTAATTTTATGATGGTGTGGTGATTGAAGTATTAAAAAAAACACTTGAAACCCAATTAGAAGAGTATGTATATGAAATGTAACATATTAATATTTATTAATTAACGATTGATTCATGTAGCACATAAATGCAATTTCTTTAGCAAACAGAAGTACATATATAAATAAATCTTAATTAGTTTTTTTAATTTACTTAATAATTTATTTGTGTGCAATATGTTTTAAAAGCACTTTGTATGATCATAATCTTAATTATTGTTACATTTATTCATGCTTGGCAAAAAATAAATTATTTTGTAATTATGTAGAAAGATTAATAACTTATAAAATGAAATACTACATACACAGTGTGAATGACATTTGCAAACTTGCATGCAAAGTATTCCAATTTTTGCATGAATTTGACAAAATGTGTGACTCGCGATGCACATTGACTTCACTAATGCATCACAAATGTAGCTTGTTATTCTGGGTTAATGGGTTAAAAGAATGGTTAAATTACTTATTTAATTACTATTTAAACTTATTAATTATTTACTTTTTTTAGAGTAATCAGTGCAAGATAGCAGAAAAAGATAAAGATAAAATTTACGAATTATATGCAAGTCACTTTCCAAAGAATGAAACCATTCCAAAAGCAGGTGAAACATATATCATCAAGCCTAAAAAAGAAAAAGATATAGTACCAAAAGAAGAAACAGGTGCCATTCCAAAAAGGGAGACGGGCGCAATTCCAAAAAGAGGAACCAGTGCTTTTCCAAAAAGTGACGCAAGTACAATTCCAACAAAAGAAACAGGTGCAATTCCAAAAAGGAACAAGAGTGCCACTTCACAAAGAGAAACAGGTGCCATTTTGCAGAGAGAAACAGGGGCAACTCCAAAAAGGAACAAGGGTGCCACTTCACAAAGAGAAACAGGTTCCATTCTCCAGAGGGAAACAGGGGCAACTTCAAAAAGAGAAACAGGTGCAATTCCACAGAAAGAAATGGGTGCAATTCCAGAAAAAGAAACTGGTGCAATTCAGAAAAAAGAAACTGGTGCAATTCAGAAAAAAGAAACTGGTGCAAGTCGGAAAGCAAGACTACCAAGATCATTAGCCTGTATACTCGAGGTAATATTTAAAATTTTATATTTGCATTTGTATTTTTAAAATTTTACATCATTATAAAGAACAATTATAAAATAAGCATAAGTGTTTAATGCACAGTATTTTTTTAAAAAATTATTATGTTTGTGAAAGTTAAAATTATTTCATAGAAAATAGAAACATTTCAGTTTTTTTCAACTAGTTATAAATATTCTGTTATATAATATTATCTAGTTATAAATATTCTATAAAATTCAGTACTCCAATTGTATCAAAATGCACCTCAAACTGTTGAAACTGTTTATTATCTATATTCATAAAGATGTTCTGGAGTTCATTTAATGTATCTGGCAGTGGTGATATATTCACAAGGCTGTAAATAATTAGCATCACAGCTTGCTAACATAAAGCAAACTGTGTTATCTGGAGACATTCAGAACTATCAAAGTGGGTTGTCAAAAATACTTATCCACCTTTTTTTTTATATATATATAAAAGCATCTGTTTCTTATTTACTACTTAAATCAAAAATTATTTATGATGCATATAAAATATTGAAATAAAGATTTAACATCTGCTCCATTCCTCCTTATTATTAGCATTAAGAATGCAGTATTATTTAATATTTTAAAAGTTGTTTCAAATCTAATTTTGTAGTTGCACTTTATTATTTACTATAATTAGAATACATGCATACAAAAAAATCAAAGTAGTTACAAAATAATACTGGATAATTTTGTATCTACTTGTATTTACTGTATTAATGTAATTTTTATAATTCTTTTGTAGTTGCTGAATTTTTATATACATGAATTCTTGTTCATAGTAATTTTTTTTTAATCATGGTAATTTAAACTTTTTTTAATGCAAAAATTGTATCTAGATATTTTTATAATATCATTCTTCTTCCCATATTAGTCACAGAACATAAATTATGACAAAAGCATTGAACCTAGAAGAAAAACCAAAGTTTCTCAAGTATGTATTGAAAAATTTTCTTTTCTTGAAAAAGCATTTGCATTTTAATATGTTAAAATTTCATTATGTATTCAGTGAAACTAGTATATTTTAATGTATTTCCTTTTGGTCCTTTCAAAATTCCTATTTATTGAATATATTTTGCACTCATTGCATACAGTAATAATCAGGACTGGCTTTTAGATGATTGACTACAGGGTGCTACAAAAATGTAAAACTTAACTTATCTAATTAACTAAATGAATGTGTTTGTATTGGTTCTGTAGATGCCACACAGTTTGGCACATATATACTTTGAAAGCTTATAATGTGTATCTTGGAGCAATTTTTTTTTTTAGAATTTTAATTAATTAAAAATTTAACACAATTTTAGCATTCTTATTGATAATTTCCAAAAAGATTATAGTGGAAAAATAGTTATTTTACAATATAAATAAATGATACCAAATTTTGTAATATAATTTTTTTGTCCTACAATATTTTATAATTATATTTTACAACAATATATTTCTTTGTTGAAGTGAACCTCTTAACCTTTTGCATTATTACTACTAATATTTCATATTGGCCTTTCCTTCCATTATTATGACCAAATTAAGAAGACTAGACTTATTTTTCCATGGTGAGTTTCAATATGCGGCATACTTTTAATAAATTTTTTGACATTTAGTTGTACGTAAAATTAAGGTTTAAATTCAGAATCAAGCAATGGTGAAAAAATTTTTTAAGTGCTCCATTTTAAAATACTGTGCTTTTTTCTGTGATATAGTTGGATGCATAAAGATATTGTTAAGGATCACTTGGTTCACTTGTAGTGGTTGTATGGTGTGAAAACACAATCAGTAGGCCTCAGTAGAAAACAACAACGACGTTTAGTAAACACAAAGACACAGACGACGAATACAAAGTCGACAACTATGTACAGCCGAGACGAACGCACAGCACACTACAGCAAACACTAGCCCACAAGTAGTAATCGACCACAGCACACAAACTAGTCAGACAGAATCCAGCAGGAGAGGGGATAATCGGAGCTTCGCTCTACGATCTCTCCAAACCTTGTCTTCTCACTATGTCTCCTGTTTAGCTGTATCCAACTGCCGACTCACTGCCACACGACTGGCTACTCCACACACGACACGACGCTGCTTCCACAGTAGACAATAAGACTCGGCACACAGCTAAGTTCAGCAATAGCTTGTGCCGCCTTTGCTTTGCTATCCTCTCGAAGGCTCGATCTTGATAACGACTCCAACTACTACTACTACTTGCAGCTTGAGACTGCCGTCCTTTTATAGTTCCCGGGAGGCAGGCCAAGAACCTTCTAGGCCAATCAGGCGTATCTCGGTTCCTAATGGACGGATCGTTAAATTTCTCGAAGTTTCCAGCATTGTCTATTTTGGCGCCAAATTCGTCGCCAAGTGTGTCGCGACGCTCTAGGATTACTGGCTCGGCACCCGAGCAGCATCCAATACAGATGATTGTAAATCAGTCTTTCGGGTGATAGAACCAACCGTGCTGGGAAGCAATTTTACAGGCTTGTAACAGTATACAACATGAAAGAAAAAAAATGTTTAGTTGTTTTGTTTATTTGGTTCAGAAAAGGTGCAACAAGTACTAGATATTCTCTTTTAAAAGTTTTCTTTTCTCTTTCACACATACATCTTGGAAACTTATATTTATATTGCCTAATGTGCAAGAAGCCCCATATTCCTTTAGGATAAATATTTTGAATTGCTACCAAAGTTATAACAGCAAACTTTGGAACAAGCTTTCCATTCAATACAGAAAGTAGCTTGAAAATGAAAATGAATATTGTGATTTATTATGTAGCAACTTCTACTTTTAACTTATTTTTGAAGAGGTGCAGTTTTATTAACAATACTGTGGAATTGGTTATTTTAAATATTTTTAATTTTTAATTTGTGAGCATTTAAAATTTTTCTTTGATGCCTTGAATTTCCGTTCAAAATAATATTGTTAAATCATCATTGGTATTGCAAATTTATTTTGCTTTGTTTAAGAGTACCAATTGCAATTTTTTTCAAAATTGTTCAGTTACTCTTATTAGTTAAATGTGGCCTGTTTCAATTTAAAATGTTTCATATTCAAATCAATCATGAATAAAAAAAAAATTTTTAAGCCTCCTAATTTCATTTAAGCACTACTGCTATCAATGTATCAAATCAAAAATAAAAGTATGAAAATTTTTCCAATTTATGTATTTTAAAAATTAATTCCTATGATAATTTAAAATTTATATTAATAATCAATTTTAATCATAAAATATTTTATTGATTAAAATTTTATACTACTTATTTATTCATTATGCATGCACTTAAAAAAATTGTTAAATATTATAAATGAATCTTATTTGCATTTTTTTAATGCTATTCTAGTTTTTTAAATGAAATGAAATTTTAATTTTTTAATTTTCTATGACCATGCAACAATTTAGTTAGGCTGACGTTATCCCTATATATAAATTGTCTTTGGATGTTTATTATTTAATAAATAAATAAATAATAAAGAAAGATTTTAAAAATTTTAGATGAAAAATAAGAGTATTTTTGAATGACATATGCATAATGATGAACGAGAATTCAATTTCAATATTTGATGAATTAATAGAAATTAGTTGGAAGAAATGTGCTACTTTTATTTTATTTATACATAAATCTAATTTAAAGGAAACAAAATTTCTTCATGTTAATTTGATAGTTTGAAATGGTATGATCTAATTCTTTTCGATAAAGTTAATAAAAATATGATAAAAATTTTGAATTGAATCTGATTTTTTTTTATAAAAGATTTATTTGATATGTGTTACTAATTTGTCTTTCTACTTACCAGTGAGTTGCTTAAAATGAATACTTTTGAGAGCTAAAAGATTTCTTTACAGGATAATTATTAGTATGCTAATAATAACCTCAATTAGATATTATACATGATGCCTTATTTTAATTATTAAAGTTTAAATAACTTATCTTACATTTAAAATTTGTCAGTGTTATGCATCATTCTATATTTATACATAGAAGGTATGTTGAGATAATTTGATTTAAAATAATTGGGGGGGGGGGAGTATATGTATTTTATTATACTATGCTTTACAGTTTAAAAAAGATATCTTATTCTGATTTTAAAGAGTATTTAGAATGGATTGTAATGAATAGCTTTTCAAATTGTTTTAAATTATAATTTAAAAAATTTTATATGCTAACTTGAATAATTCAAGAAGATCAAATATCTGGAAGCTTTGACAGAGGCATGTGAAGAAATTGACATTATAACTTTAATACTAGCCAATATTGATGCTTACATACTTTGTGAAGAAATTGGTATTCTGAAATCAGTTCTTCCTCTGGAAATTCAGAATCTTATAGAAATCCTTGAATTCCTTGCTTGCGACAACAGATGTACTTCATTTTCAGATTTATATATTTCAATATGGATTTTCTTGACAAATCAATTACTGTAGCATCTGCAGAAAAAAGTTTTTTCAAACTGGAATTAATTGAAACATATTTGTGATCATCAGTTAAGTACGAATGTTTCAATAAATTTGCAATCATGTCTATATAGAATTTGAAATCAGCTGACCTTCAGATTCAGATAAAATCCTAAAAGACTTCATAAGCAATAATTGCAATAAATAAATAAATAACTTTCTAATAATCAGAGATGATTAGATTCAAACATGTGTTTTCAATTTTGTAAGTCTTATATTATTTTTTCTAATTATATACTATTTATTATTATTATTATTTATTATTAATATATTGTCTTATATTATTTACTAGCCACCTTTGGCAACCAGCCGGTTCGCCAATCTTAATGTTCGTTTAAATTTCAATAATTAAATATTTTATGCAATTTTTACTTTAATATATTCTTCATCAAAATATTTTAAAACTTCAAATTTTGAGAGTCATATAATTTACTCATAATATTATAAAGCCTTCAGTCATAACTTAATATGTATCTCTCTCATTTTCTGTTAACTCCCGTAGAATTTGTGCTTTAAATTAAAGTGGAAAGTATTAATCTGCAATTAATATAATAATATTTTTTACTGAAACAAAGCATTTTTTTATATGATTACTGATAACAGAGTCACTGAGCGTTTAAACTTTATGGGCACTAAAGAATATCTTTCTTAATTTATGTAATATCTCAAGAATTTGTCAACAAAATTTTCTCAGATTCATCATGAACAGATCGATTCATTAACAATGTTTAATTTTAAATGCTTCAAGCACTAAGAAAATAAAATGAATCGTTTAAAATAATCAGTCGAAAGTAGGTTTAAAAAAACTGCTTAAAAAACGATGTACTTAAAACTATAAGCATATACAAATATATATATATATATATATATATTACTAACATAAATACAATTTAATTACAAAAGCATGCAAGTAACCTAAAAATAATTTAAATCAAGAATCATCCGTTAATAATAGTTTTCAACAATGAGAACACAATGTGCATGCGCGAATTTTCACTAAAAAACTAAAATTTCGCTCAATTTTTGTAATTATAATTAAAAAAAAAAAAAAAAAACTCATAGGCGCACATTTTCACCCTCCAAAGTACATATATACCAGTTGAGTTGCAAATACTCATCTTTATTAGCAGTAGGGATATCAACATTTAGTTTTGCTATTTTACATTTGATTTATGCTGTTTTTCTATACATTGAATATATTGTTAAAGCGCATTAACAAAAGAATACATTTATGATTTTAGAGGCGATATGTAATTTAATTACAGTAATTTTCAGTTTAATTTATGGTTCTTTTTATGATGTGTGTGTGTTAGACTCACTTTAAACTAGCCATTTTTGGTGACCAGTTGGTAAGTAGTTAATAGTCGCTATTAAAAATCTGTATGCAACTTATTCTTTATGATTTATTCATCAAGGTATTTTAAAGGATTCAAATTTTGGTAGATTTATAATTCATACTTACGCCGATTTTTCTCCCCCCCCTTTTTCATTGTTATTTTACAATGCATTTTCTTTATTTTTCTCCCCTAAATTGTAAAATTCTTTAAAAATAGGTATACTTTAATAGTATAATTTAATTTCTTAGTTAAAACAATGTAAAATTTGGCAATTTTTCTTCATTTTAATAATATTTTATTTAATGCTAATCTGAGGATTTAATTAAATATATCCTCAGATTAGTTTAGAACTGGATAGTAGTTTGATTGTAAATTAAAGAAAAAAAAAATATTTGCATCTTTAATAATGACGTTTATCAACGGGCTTTGATCTCCCAAAATTGTTCTTAAAAGCGTTTTTTTTTTTTTTTTTTTTTGTCATCCCCGTTTTTTGGTACTTTAATGTTCGTTCAGAATTCTTTATGATTCTTGTTGGAAAGTGTATTGTTAAAGTATTTTTAAATAAATTAAAAATAGAAATCTTCTTTATATGTAAAAGAACAGTTAGAATTGGAAAAAACTTTTTGAATTTTCTGATGACAAAGTTATATTTTTCCCAATATAATTAAAAAATCAGACGATAAATATTTTTTTATCATAAATCATTTACCGTATTTAATTGAAAGATGAATAATTGCAAACGATAATTTCTTTACGTTTAAAGTGTTTATTGCTGAGACCAATTTTTTGGCATTTGTTTAAAAAACTTAAAAGCAAATCGGTTATTTCAAACTTTCGAATTAATCGAAAATAAAAAGCTCTTAACCATCTAACTAAAGGAAGATCTCATAGTCTATTTAAAAAGGATACGATACTCCTATAAGCACTCTACAATTCTGCTATTTAAGGTAATTATTTTTTTTATCTTCTTGAAATAACCTTTTTATATAAATAGTATTATTTGAAACAAAATAATTTTTCATTTCTATTTTTTAATTCTTATCGCTTTTTTATTAAATTAGTAAAGGTTGGCATGACTTTTTTCTGTTTTCTAGCAGTTATAATTTGTAATTAAATGAAATAGAATTCTAAGAGAATACGCACCATTCTTTGCCATCCGGAAAATATAACTTCCGCTAAGATAAGAAATTAACATCTATTGCTTATGTTTTCAGAGAAAGGCATTTTTAGATTGTCTTTGTAACGATACTTTCTAAAATATAAAATGTATTTATTAATACCGTTATTATTTAGTAATACCGTTTACAAACCAGTCCCGAAACTTCCTCGCATATTTCTTAATAAACATATTACTCCCTTTTTTTTTCCCAGTACAACAGCCGTGGATCTTTGGTAAAGCCGTTATCAATATCAATGCTCAATTTCAGAATTCTGCATGTGGGCGTATGATACTTCGTAATATTGTGAAGAAAATTCAGTGTGCATTTTTAACGTCCCCCTCCTTTTTTTTTTTTTTTTTTTTTTTTTGATCCGTTGAATTCAAAATCTGACATGATACTTTCATTTTAGTTACATAATTACATACCGCATTTCATTTATTTACGTCGCTCCGTTTTAGAATTATCACATTTAAAGCATAGGAAAGCAGACAGACACACGATCTCTCCGTTGACAGATTTTTTTTTTTTTTTTTCAAAATCTGATATAGATTTACACTGCAATGTTAAAAATGTACCAAATGTAAAATGTTAAAACCAAATTTTTTCCAAGTAGTTTTATACATTTTGAAGTTATCACGTTCATCAGTTTTGGGGCTGGCAAATTTCCTGTTTACGGATTTCGTTCAAATTCGGGCCTAAGTCCATATACCTAATTTCATGCTTCTACTTCAAAACGTTTTTGTGTTATCTTTTTCACAAATAGACAAACATAATTCCAAAATAAATGTTTTTGTATTTAGGGAGGTATGAATTAATGAAGATTCTTCAAAATCTTGAGTTTGAATTCTCTAAGCCTTACAAACTTTTTTTTTTTTTTTTTTTTTTTTTTTTTTTTGTATACGAGAAAGTAAAAAATAGTTTATAACGTGATAATCTTTTAGGCTTGATTGCACTAATTGTTGCATTCTTTCTGTTATATCATGCAATTTATCATGACTGTTTATCAATTTGTCTGTGAATCTTGGAACAACTCTTTATAATGGTAAATCTGTGCCCCCCCCTTCTGTCCCCTTTCAATGATCAATTCATCAAAATTAGTTTTTCCATTCAACATTGAAGATTTTTTTAAAAAACAATAATGCGCAAATAATCATTTGCGGAAGCGATGAAAATAATTTTGCAGAATTATTCCAGGTGATCAAAGTGATGAGAAAAAAGCAGCTGATTTTTTTTTTTTTTTTCAAAAAATCTTCTTTATTTTATCCTAAGGATGCGAAATGCTTCAAGATTTTGTTGCAATATTATCAAACATTTCTTATATGCATATCAGATTTAAGATGGGCAAATGTCAGTTGCAACAAAAATAATGCAAAGTTCTTTTCTTTTTTTTTAAAATTAAACATCTATCACTCTTTAATATCTACTTTTATATCGTTTACGAATGTTAATAAAATTATAATTTTGAAGTTTTTATAAAAAAAATTTTATGATTTAAAGATTTAAAAAATAATTTTTTATGTCTGAACTGTCTATAATGATAAGTTGTATATAACAAATTTTTATTTCGATTTCTATTGTATCGTTATAACGTTTCTTTGAATATCTACATATATTAGCTATTTATGGAATATTTATAGGATTCCTTAAAAGATATGAACTTTTATAAGTCCTAATGCATGTAATTTTTGTAGTAGCTAGTTTGCTTATTTAATTTGAAACTGTGTTCAAAAATTTCTCTTAGCAAATCTTATGTTTGATAGGAAAAATAATCCTTACATTATCTTTATTGCCTCATAATTTCTTTTCCTATTTTTTTTTTTTAAATTCTGGAAGTTTTATCCTCTTTATTAAATATTTCTATTATTATTGTAAATGGAGATTTTTTGTTATTTCTTTGGGTTTTTTGAAGTGATTTATTTTATTATTTTCCGAAAAAAAAGAAAGAAAAAAAGAAAAGAAACTCTTTGATTGTGATATCTTATAACTTTAAACGTGCAATTCTTGTAAATATATAAATTAATTACGTGTATCTCGGAAGCGGCTATAACGACTTGTATCAAGTTTTATATTTAGATAAGGCTTTGCTTTTTAAGTTTATCTATATTTCCTGGAAAGAAAAACGATTTTACACACACAAAAAAGGATTTTTTTTATAACTAAATATTGACATGTAGATGACATGCGTAATCGTTTCAGATATAGTGGTTAGAACTTAGGACTCCCATGAATTTTTCTCATGTTCGATCCCGCATTTGCAATTCAATTAGATTTCGCTTTTAACTTTAAATGAGCCATAGGATTACGATTTTAGAAGAAGGGGGGAAAAAAGGGGGAAAGGCTCGGTTTTCCAGATACTATAATGTTCAGTTTCAGCAATTTTATTTTTATCCTTGTTGAAAAAATGCTTCATTTGTAAATCGTGCAATTTTTGGAAACAAATCCAGTGCTCTCTTCTTATCAATACATACAGAGAAAATTTTAGGACAATCTGTTTAATAGTAACTGTGGAAAAACTGACTTTTTTTGGTAAAAAGGCGAAATTAAACATTTTATAAAATAATTTATAAACTCATCTCTAATTCTAATTTTGTATCGATGTTTTAATGCATTATGTAGTTTATGTTATTGATCTTGAGATTTCATAATAATGATAATTTATTCTTATATACTTTTTAATCAAAATTATTTTCTTTCACAGGAAGTGTGGGCTTCAACTTTAGATATGAATCCTGAGCCAAAATATTATCCTGAAGAAAATCAGCCGGTAAATTTGCTTTATTTATTTATTTTTTAATTTTTCAATAATTTTTGTATTTATTACTTAATTTACATATAACAATATAAACTCATCTCTATAAATTCATCTCTAATTCTAATTTTGTAGCGATGTTGCGTACACATAAAGTAATTTATGTTATTGATCTTGAGATTCCGTAGTAATAATAATAATAATGATTTATTCTTATATATTTTTTTAAGCAAAATCATTTTTTTCACAGGCAGGATGGGCTTCAAGTGCAGATATGAATCCGGAGCCAAAATATCATCCTAAAGAAAATCAGATAGTAAATTTCCTTTATTTATTTATTTTTTAATTTGCATATAACAATATAAACTCATCTCTAATTCTAATTTTATAGCGATTTTGCCTATATATAATGTAATTTATATTATCGATCATGAGACTTTGTAATAATGATTTATTCTTATATATTTTTTTAAGCAAAATCATTTTCTTTCACAGACAGGATGGGCTTTAAGTGTAGATATGAATAAGGAGCCAAAATATCATCCTAAAGAAAATCAAATGGTAATTTCCTTTATTTCTTTATTTTTTAATTTGCTTAATTATTTTTATAGGAATATATTTTTTACTTTATGAATAATATATTTACATATAACAATATATTTTGAGCTTAACTGATTAAGTATGCATATAGTCACTCTGTTAATTAGAATTCTGAAAAAGGAATTCTTTTTTTTTTAAAAATAGGAATTTTTATTCATGGAAAAGTGTTAGTTATGTATGCTTAATACACTTACACATTTGTTATTTAAATGTGGGTTTGTACATTGCAATTTTGTGGTTGCTGTAGCTTGAAATAGCACTGAAATAATCTGATGACAAATGTTTGATTTTTATTGTATGTAAGTCTTCTATTCTAGGTATATGCATAGTAACTATATGAGTCACTATGCAAGCCGGGAACAGCTGTTATGTAGCTGCATAGCTCAGTCATTTTTCGGATTTGGAACAAAGTGGAAAGTTTAGAAAGCTTTTATCCACACTCATAGTATTATTTGTTTCATTCATGTTCATAGATTTGAATATTGCATACAAAATTAAATAAATCAATAATTAAATAAATGTACAAAAAAAAAAAGAAAGAAAGAAAGGGCCCTCGCAATTTTGCACTGTTATTTTTGATAGCATTTCTTGATAGATTATATATACATATATGTATGTAAAATATATATACATATTGGTATATATACATAAAATATATATTATATTTATATATACATATTGAAAAATTTGAATATTGAGTGTTCTTTCTTAGGGACCAAGTACTTCCCAGGAACCAAGCACTAGCTCAAAAAGTGATGAAAATTCAAGAGGTAATCGCAAAAACAGGGTAAGTTTTTTTCATATTTTAACAACTTTCATACAGTGAAATTTAGCATTTTTGTTATGGCGACGACTTTGGCGATAAAATAGATATTACTGGAAACTGAGAATTTTAGCATTTGAGCCAATAGGAATAGAGATACGCCTGATTGGTTCAGAACCTTCTCTGTCCGCCTCTCAGAAACTATAAAAGGTTGGCAGTCTCAAGCTGAAATCATTAATAATAGCTAATAACAACATTATTTTACTCTGCACTACATTATTAAGTTATATTAGGTGTGCTAAGCTACTTTTCAACAGCAATACTAAGGAATGGAGATTGCAAGCAGAACGCCCATTCTCTCCATCCAAATGTTCGTATTCTGTTAGTCGTGAATCGTAGTCAAGTTTCGAGTCGTCGGGAGGATAGCGAACCAACGGCAGAGTGCCAGCGTTGTGTGAAGCCCAAGCTATTGCTGAACTGAGCTGTGTGCCGAGTCCTGTTATTTATTTTAGAAGCAGCGTCGAATTGTGTGTGGAGTAGCCAGCCGTGTAATAGTGACCCGGCAGTTGGATACAGCTAAAGTGATGGGACACTGGAGAATTGCAGCCGTTTGGGGAGACCGTAGAGTGAAGCTACGATGAATCCCTCTCCTGCGGAATTCTGTGTGGCCGCTTTGTATGCTGTAGTTGTCATTACTACCGATTACTACTTGTGGTCTACTGTTTGTTGTAGTGTGCTGCTGTGTGTTGTCTGTGTTCATCTCGGCTGTATATTTGTCGTCTTTATATTAGTGTCTTCGTGGTAAATAAAAGTCGTCGTCGTTTGTTATTGAGGCCTGCTGATTGTTTTTATATTATACATCCACTATAAGCGAACCCGGTGACTTTACAGACTTAGTAGTGGAATTTGAAGTTCCATAACAATATTCTCTAATAGAATATTAATATATTCAAAATAGAGGAATATATGAATATTCTATTTTGCAGTCAGTGATTCATTTCTTTAAATATACAATAACAAGTTATTCCTTGCATTTTCATAACATCTTGAAATTTTTTAAATTGTGAATATTCCTTATAGAGTTTAAATCTGGAAAAAAAAATTTATACTATTTTTAATATTTTTATATACTATGCTTGTGTATATCTTTTATTTTTTCTGTTTTAAAATTGTTCTAGAAATAAAAACAGATTCTACCGATGGTAAATATTATATAAATAGAGTGGTTCTTAAAAATAGTATGAGAATAGAAATCCATCTCTTATTCATTTGTTTTTCATTGTTTTTTTGTTTTAAATATTTTAATGCATGATAGTCAGGCTTTGACAGCTGTGCCAGACATAGATAATATTAATGCCTTTATTAAGGTATAATTTCAGTTAATTATTCCTTAATAAAGTTTTAATTATTTATTAAAGAATAAATGTAGTCTTTAAAGAATGTTACAGAATGAATATGAATTGCATACCATTTCATGTAATTTTTTGTTTAAATATGGATCAAGGCTAATATTTTACACTGATAATGCATTTCTTTACTATTATAATAAATAAGTTCTTCTTTCACACACACAAAACAGATATTAAGCACTTTATCATGATTTTAGTAAACAAAAGCTTATTAAGTGGTTTAGCAAGCTTTTAGTGAAGTTTAATACAGTTATGTGATGTATATTTTATCACATTATATTGCTATGATATGTTTGCTATATACATAGCATAATTGCATTTAACAACATTTAGGTGTTACTTAATTGTAGAAGTGTTTGTAAGAAAAGTTAGACCAGCGATTAATAAATTTAAAGTGAACAGTTGTTGACTTTGGGCATATTTACAGATTGAAATTTAGCATCAAAAGAGTTTTATCTTCATAGTATTAATTGTCACATTCATAATAATGGAACTGCATGCAAAATTGAATAAATTATCAGTTAAATTAATGTGTTAAAAAAGAATGGAGACTTAATCTCACAGTGCCATTCTAATAAGTATTCATATATCCTGTATTTTCAAAATAAGTATTCATATATCCTGTTGAAAAAATTTAAATGCTGATTTTTCTTTTATAGGAACTGAATATTCCTCAGGAACCAACTATTACTTCAAAATGCAATGAAAAATCCAAAAATCGTCCCAAAAAGAAGGTAAGTTTTTTTCATATTTCTGCAAATTTCATATAGCTACATATAATGTTTTTGTTATTGGTAAAAAAATCTGTTTACATGCTAAAGGTTGCTTCTCAGTAGGGCTTTTCTTGATTTGCTTTAGAAAATAGAAACAACTTTCTTAAAATTTTAACTAAATATTTTATCTTGGAAGTTAAGGATGAATTCCTTTTAGTTCTGCAATAATTTGTTTTTCTTTCCATTTTCTAAAATCTAGAAATTTTGGTATGTTGTTAATATTTCTATTTGAGTATAAAACAAAACAAACTTAATTTACTTTTCACATTTTATACTATTTATACATTATTATGACTTTAATTTTTTTTTTTTCAGATTTTAAATTGTTCTAGTAATATGAATAGAATTAATCTGTGGTTATTATTCTATCAGTAGAATGGTTCTTGAAAACAATATGAGAATGAAAATTCAGTGACTGTTCATTCTCTTTCATTGTTGGTGTATTATTCAATGATGAACAAATTTTGCCAGATTGTGGCAGACATGCTAATGTTCTCTTTTATTAGGAAATTTTAATGAACAAACATAAATTACATACTCTTTTATTTAATTTTTTATTGAATATGGTTCAAAGCTTAATATGTTTTGCATTGATAATATATATTTGTTTAAATATAATAAATAATCCTTCCCTTCTCTAAAAAATAAAATAAATGGTTTATCATGTTTTTATTTATATTTTTATCATTTTGTTTGTTATCATGCTTTTATTGATATATGCATTTTGGTTCATGGATAATGTACATAACATAATTGCACTTAACAAAGTTCATATTTATAATTAATGTGTAATTACTTGTAATAAAATCCAGAGCAGTGATTTAAAAACTCAAAACAAACATGATTTTGAGCATATTTTAAATCATTATTCCGTGCATAATTTCTATTATGTTTGATTTTTCTCCTCAAGTCATATAAACTTTTTTTTTTTTACTGACTTGCTTATTCAAAAGAATTTATTTCAAAATTTAATTTCTAATACAGGATGTAAGCAAATTTTTAAAAGTAATGTATTGTAAATAAATTACTTTATGTGTTGTAACAGGGTCTCAATAAATATAGCATGATTATCTTGGAATAGAATCATCAAATAAATCAAGCCATTGTGAAATTAAAATTTCATCAAGATATTACTATATTAGATAATGCCAGATAGTAAAAAATTTTAAAAAATTAAATGTCATGAAACATCTCAACATCTTTAAAATGCACGAAAAAAATTTTAATGGGAATTTTCTATGTAAGAATAGCTGGTGGAATGTGTTTTCAAAAAGTGTTCAGAAGTGCAGATGAGGAATATCCGTAATTTTATAAAACATAATGGATTGTAAACTACTGTTTGGAAGGAGAGTCTGGAGATAGAAATCTATTCCCCATGCTAATTATCTGCAGGATTTCTTATGTATAATCTATTACACGTGATACATTAATGCATGTCCGACTGACTGAGAACCATGTTAAGTTGATATTGCTTTTTTTTTGTTGTTGTTTTTTTCTTATAAAGTAGCTCACAATGATAGTATAAGTTTCATAATATGATGTTTATTGTTAATTTTTGTTCCCTAACATATTTACATTTGATGATACTCCAAATGAAATTTTCAGTGTGTCTTAATTTTTTTTATGGAAGAGAACGAATTAATATTTATATAATTGTATAGGTATTCATGTAATGTCTCTGATACAAATTGGCAAATTAGACTGCTAATTAGTCATTTCTAGTATTTTATATTTTATTATTTTTACATAATATACTTGAATTGGTAGTATCACAAATAGACTGCACCATAAAAAAAATTCATCTAAATTGTTAAAATAATTGATACAAAATGTTAATCTGCTCTGTCCAAATTTTTAATGTGTTTTTTTTTCCAGGCTTCCAAAAATAAAAATAAAAAGAAATCTGAAGAATCTGTTCCATCTACTGAGGTAATCAAAAGCATATGTTTTTAATATTTATTTAGAAAAAAATTAATGAATAAACAATAGTATGGATATAAAAGGTCGTTTATTAACACTTTATAATTTTGTTAATCATATTACTCAAAGAAAAATGTCATGAAAAGATTACATTATAACATTCAAACATGCTGAAATTTTTGAATGCTTTTTTCAGGCTGCATCTAAGTCTAAAGAGAAATCAAGAGGCTCGGTTGCAACTGCTGAGGTAATCAGAAGCATCATATCTTAAATATTTTTTTAAAAAGAACTAGCAAGCAAAGTTAATAATATATGATAAAGAAAATAATAATTTTAAACTAACATAAATATTCTTTATAATATTTTGATTTCTCTAAATCTCATTCACATTGCTGATGATAATGATAAATATATATATACAATAGTTATAGTACAAATTACAACTACATATGTATTCTACAATTTTGCTTGTAAAAAACTGTGCTTGCTTTTCAGTATTGCATGCCGTGTTTAGTTTATGTAGAGTTTATTTTTAGTGTTTCTTTTGCCTTTCTTCTTTCTATTAATCATTCAAAATGCATGGCAATTTTTGGCTAAAGCATTTCCCATTGAGTTTTATCTTAACTAATAAATATATTTGAAGTAACTTGACGACATATTTTTTATGATCATCTTATCTTGAAGGTTATCTTCTATTTCTAACTGTATTTCTATTCTCATTATCTTCTTAGCTGTTCAAATGTACTTATTTTTGTGTAAAATGTAGCAGCAAGCAGTCTTATATCTTTATTTTCTATTTTCATTGGTAATTTATTTGATATTTTTTGGTCTGAATTTATCAAATATTGCATTGGATATTTCATTAATTTGATTCTTTACAAAGTCATACATATTATATGGTTTTCAATTTCTTTAAAAACCAGTGGAAACTTTCTATGTATGAGGAATAATTTGTCACCTATTATTTACTAGTTGCAGCAGGCTCGACAGGAATATTTGTTATATATAGTTTCATTTAAATTATTTTAGATCTGTGATTCTGCCAAACTGTCTAACATTGAAGACCTGCATTTTAATTCTTTTAGTTAATCTTTGTTTATTGTGTTCATGAAGCTTTCTTATGAAGTCCAGTGCCATAACATCATAGTGTTAGAAACGTGAATATCCATTTCATCTAACCTTAAATAGTTTTCAATGATGGAAGAAAATAAAGCGATTAAATATTTAATAAAACAATGAAAAAAGTTTGTATTTCATGGTAATAATATAATCTATTTTTGTAAATCAAGCTATAAAATATTTTTTAAAAAATTCAGAAAATTTCTCATGACTATTAAATTGGTATAATTAAAAAGACGATTTTCAGATTTTGAAACTGTATAAAATTGAATTTTGTGCAATAATATTTTCGGTAGTTATTGTTTTTAAAAAAACCTCGCTAAAATTCAGTTTAACTTAATTAAAATTAAAATTTAAAAAAAATTGCTTTGAAGTACACATTTAAGAAATTTTTTGTATATGGTAGCTGTAGGTCAAATAGTCCGACCTCTCCAGTACCAGCACACCCACTTTCATCCTTATTATTAATAAATATTTATAATGAGTCAGATATAAAGAATACAAGATACCAGATTAAAGTTTTTCTCCATTTTCCGTGAGTATTGTCTTTTTTTTTTTTTTTTTTTTAGTGAATGGTATAATTTCTTTTATTTTAATCATAAACTGAAAAGACTGTTTGAATTTTGAATAAAAAGATTCTTGTACTTAGTATTATCCTCTCAGCCAGTCTGCTACTTCATCAGGAAAATTTGGACTAAAATTATCATTTATCTATATATTTTTGTAATCTTGCCCAAATTATTTTTGTAGAATTTGAAATTTGTGTGCTGGAATCTTCAAATTATTATTTTTGGTTATTTATTTTAAAGGATGAAACAGAAAGTGCTTTTTTCTCCCCTGGAAAAAATTGTAAATCTTAATTGCTATTGTATTATTCTTTTATTTTTAGCCTTCTCTGGAATTTAGGCTGCCAATTAAACAAGAAGTAGTTGATGATCCCAATGATGAATTGCAGTCTTTTACAACAAATGCACCATCTTATAATAATGCCAGGTAACATGATTAATTCAATTATCATTTTAATTGCTATATTTTATTACTAGTTAAAAATAAGTAAAATAAAATTAAATACTCAGTATGTTTAATAAACTCATTAAACATGGCATAAATATAATGATTGAGGATGAATTGTAAAATGTGTTTCTTTAAAAAATAGGCTTGAAGAACCAGGTGCTAAACATGAACCAATTAAAGACGAAATTCTAGAAGAGCCACTTTTCTCAACACATGCAGAAGCATGGGGGTAATATAGAATATTATTTATTTATATGAGTGATTTGTTGTTACTTTAATCCAGAAATTAAATTAAGTAAACAAATGAAGACAAAAACAGTATTTAATATTAATGTATTATTACCTTAAATGAATAAAAGCAAAAATATCAAGAGATAAAAGCTTTGATTTCAAAATTTGGTAAATGGGAGGTTGTATACCTGCTGAAAATTGTTTAGAAAACTTTCTTAAACAAACAAGAAAAAGAATAATGAAATATATATGATATTTTATAAATAGATTAAGCAGGATGCATTATAACTATTGATATATGTTGAACTATAAATTATTCAATTATTGAATTCAGTCTCTTCAATGAAGTATTCCATATTTTAAGTTAAATTAATGACAAAATTTTGGTTTGGAATTGAATAATAATCATTGAAAAGAGAAGTAAGAAATGAATATCATGGTCTTATCAATAAACAATTATTCATATCTAATATTAAAATTATTATAAATTAAGAAGAGGATTAATTTTGGCAAGTTTAGAATTTAAAGATGAAATAATTGAGCAAAAAGAGACTATAAATTAAAATTTGTCAAATATAAGGACTTTCAGGAATTCCTAATTTATGCGACAATTTTGACTGACCAGTTATGTAGCAAATAAAAAAAAAATTGATTTTTAGTAGTATTTGCCATAGCAATAACTTTTTTATTATTATAATTTTCAGTTTTAAATTTTTTAATGTTTTTCTGGTTTTTTTTAAATTTTTTTATTTTAATATTTAAAATCTTGTTACAATGCATTCTTGTACTGTGTTATTTTCCCCCTTCATGGAATGTTTTAGAATAAAACAAATAAATAAATGTATTTAGTAATAATTGAATTTTTAAAAATCTTTAATTGACCTTATTTTTGCCACAAGCGTTTTCTTCCTTTTATTTTTTAATCTTTTTATGTAGTTAATATTTTATTTTAACAATAATTATATTTTCTGAGGTGTTCTGTCTGTAAAAAATAATAGTTCAGATAACAAGGCTCCTGAAAATAACTACTGATTTTATGTGAGGAATAGATATGACTCTCCCCCCCCCCAAAAAAAAACCCCTACTAATTTTATATTTGAATGTGAGCAGAAGACTTCTAAATTTTTCTAGGGAACAACTCAGACATTTACTCTGTGTGAGAATTTGTGGGGCTGATTAAAGAAACTTCTTGTTCATAAAAAAAGCAAGGAATAATCAGCTGCAGAACCAAAATGAAATAGGCAGATATGTTGTAAAATCTTGATTAGCATAAGGTTTCCTGAACTATTATTTAATATATTGGGAAATTATATTAATTTTTATGTATGCTTCAGTTCTCATCTTTTTTTAATTGTTGGGGAACATATTATTGTAATAATAAAGTTGTTGAATAAACTCTTAATTAAATTATAATTTATTAATATATAATTATATGATTTAATTTCAAAAAAATATTGTATTGTGGAACATGTAGAATCAAAAGTACAATTATCCATAAAGGCTTTCTCTATTCTTTACCAGTAGTGAGTATCTTTTGTGTTTAGGAAAATTTAGTATTGCAGCTATAAAGATCACCAAAAATTACTATCATTATTTTAATTATTATAAGCTGACATTTTTTAAAGGAAATTTCTGTGTTTGAAATATGTTTTTTTTAGTTTAAGGTCGGTCTGAGAAGTTGCCTTATTAATTTGGTTCCTAAATTTACATTTAAGGAAAATATTGTTGAAATGATTGCTTGCAAGAATATTTAATCTGTTTCATATTGGGAATATAAACTAAGCATGTAGTTGACATATATATATCTGACCTAATATGTCTTGCACTTCTAAATGGTATTTTCTACTCGCATCTGCTAAAATACAATGTGAAGAATAAACTTTGATTCGAGAATTCTTGTGAAATATATATAATAAATTAAACCTTTTAACTTACCTTTATGTGAGTAAAATCCTTTGAAGATTTTATAAATGAAACTACGGTGTTTTTTCAGAGTTATAGCATATAGCCATTTCTTCTCTGACTTTTAAAATAATGATTGAAAGAGATCAATAATAATTATTTCTTCATTGAAGTATCTTTCATTAAGTGTTATAAATTGTAAAAATATATCTTTACAGAAATTATTTTTTCCTATTTTACTTTTACACCAGAAATGAAACTTTGTGCTTTTGCTTGAAAAATCAATGTACATGAGTTTGGCAGTGTTGCATTTTACTTTAACAGGAAAGGTTGAAATTGAAAAGATATAGAAATAGATATTTCATAGTTTAGAGATCAGTTAAGAGAAATTTCAGAACTTTCTAATTAATGTGCTTCATGTGGAATTAATTTTAACCATTTTTCTGTACACTGTTCAAATAAAAACTTGGGAAAAAAGTAATTTAAATGAAACGTAAAATGGTTGCTTTTAGAAAAACATTTTTTTCCATGTGCATTCTAATAATATAATAGAAATAAACTTTTAAATATATTTTCTGAATAAAATGCTTGAAACATTCTTTTGAATTCAGTTTTTTAAATTACCATAAATAATTTAAAATTTCTCTTTCAGCTCCAGATATAATGAAGAATTTTTCAGTGCTAGATATGATGAAGATTATTTGACCAGGTCTTATATTGAAAATGAAAGAGATCGTGTTTGGTTAGTAAAGATTGGCTTTAAATGGTGACATTATGTAAATATGGTGGTTTAAAGAATTTATGCTTTTGATTAATTTTCTATCTTGAGTACAATAATTTTTATTTCATTAGTTGATTTATAACAAAAGAAATTTAAGAAGCGTTTAAATTGTACATGGTACTTAGCAGTTGATGAATATTACATTCAAATAATCAAAAGATTTTTTAAAATACTATTTTTGGAAGGTGCAAGAAAAACAGTACATTTCTTGGTGGCTGGAGATAGGCTGCTGTGTTTCACAGTGCTAATAACATTGCTACCCTTTCCCTGTTTCTCTGTATCTTCAATATTCACAATAACAATAATAAATGTAATTCGGTATTCACAATAACAGGTGTGCGCGCACACTCACTGACTCTCTAATATTAATTTTGCCTGAGTTTACTCTTTCTTTTCATTCTAATTTTGTGTCACTGACAAATTCCAAATTTTACATTCTAAGGTGTGTTAGATAATAAAAATTTTTCATAAATATTTGCAGGATTTCTAATTTATCAACTTCTCTTATAAAAAAATTCCACAAAATATACCTTGTAATATACTGTAATTTCATTCTGCGTCAATTTATCAATTCATCTGTTTTTATATTGGATTTAAAACATAAATGGAAAAGAATATAAAAGTAAGTATTTAATCAACGTTATAAAGCTATTTTTTTCTAGAATACCACACCAAAAGTTGAAAAGAAATTTGTCTTATGTTACATAGGTTTCTGTGTTTCATAATAAAAAGAATGGAATGCAAATTAAAAAAAAAATATTATTTGAATATTTGCTATAATTATTAAATTTAAAGATGTAAATTGAGTTTTCTATCAAACAAGATACCAGAATTAATTTGATGTGTAGTCTCTTCATAATTTTCATTTAATTAACCAAATAAATAGAACTTCACATATATAATCTATTTTGGACAACAAAGTCAAATCTGTATTTAAGAAGAGAATTTACCACCTTTTTGTCATCTTCTAATAATTTAAATTTTGCAAACATAAAATATATATAGATTATATTATAGTTAATCATTATATTATAAACGAATAATATATAATTACACATTTTTGGCAAAATTTTTTTTTAAGGAATATGTTATAGTCTCAAAATTGGTAATATGTAAAATTTGTTTGCCTTTTCAAGGTTTAATGGTAAGGGTGCATCTGATCATGTATTTGAAATAGAACCCCTTTTTCCAGAAAATGAGCCGCCTATGACGTAAGTAATTTATTAATCTAATATATAAAAATGAATGCTCGTTTGTTCGTATTTTATGCGCTTCCGTATCGTTCATCCAATTGAAATAAAACTTTGCCAATTTATTGCTTGCATTTGCGCGAAGGTTATAGGCATAGTACAATTATTAGCATGTATTTTCAACACAATAAAATTTACGAACAAATCGTTTTTATGATTCAACATTATTTTAAAATTGACAAACGACACATGTCATTCGGATTTAATCGCACATTTATAAAACAAAATAAAATTATTATCATCGATGCCAATCAATGCGAGTGAAATGAAAGCGGAAAATATTTATTGCAAGCGCTAATTTTTTTTCTTCTTTTTCTTTTTCTTTCTTTTCGTTAATGAATAGTTATTTACACAAAATACTGTCATTCATCGTGCAAACTATTTTGGCTGCAATGAACTGCACGTATTGTTGGAAATTTTCTGGTGCAAACAGTAATTTTCTATTTATTCAGTGAATCGACAAACGATATTTCGGATTCACGATATATACAAGCATATATCATGTTAATAGCTTGGTCAAAAAACATGCCTCCCAAACGTTCGTCTCTTAGTAGATCTACTAGCGCAGCACGTAGAACTAGGCGAATTCGAGCTTCTCAAACAAACAAGGAATGACAACCGAAGCAGATTGTTTACAAATTGCAAATTCACGTGCTTCAGAATCTCAAGATCAACATGCGGCAGGAATTGAAAGACAACATTTATGTACTACCCAATCACGTGTATCAGAATCAGAAGACCAACATGCGGCAAAAATCTTGGGAGCTATTCTTAACGGAAAGTCGAATGGAGATGTGCTCATTCCATGCATTCCCATTATTCTCACCTGCATGCCTTTTGATTTCAAACGATTGCAATTCCCCATTCGGCTTGCATTTTTGATGACCGCCAACAAGGCGCAAGGTCAGTCGCTTCAAGTATGCGGATTGCACCTAGAAAATCCATGTTTATCACATGGGCAATAATTATATCTTGGATACTCACGAGTCGAACAGCCAAGAAATTTGTTTTTGCAGAAGACGGGTAAAAAATGCACTACACTCCCGAGAATCTGGCCTAATGTGGTGGGTGGACTGGCCGAATAAATAAAAAGCCGGATAGGTCGGAGTTCTGTAAGTTCATTTCTTTTCCCAACAATATCAGAAGGCAAAGTTTTTATCCAAAACTTACTGTCATAATACGTATTTTCTCATTTCTTATTGAGTACCATTTATCTCAATGTGAACGCAGCCGTGGCCCGGTGAATTAAGAAGCAGTTGTCGGTAACGTGTCGAGTTAAAATAGAAAATTCTGTGCTGGTAGTTTATATATTTATTTACTGCACTGCACTGCACTTTTCAAGAATTTAGTAGAGTAAAAATAAATTAAAGTATATAAACTGTTTACATTTTAACATAAATTGTATAATGCCCAGTAAATGCAGGAAACATAAACAAGACATTAAATTAAGTTGTAGGCTTTATTCTTAAGAAAACTGGCTTAAACTGATTTTATATTTCGCTGATAAATGGTTACATAGATATGAAAAGATAACTCTAAGATAAGAGTCAAAACTTAGTTTTTAGGTTTTGAAAAAGTCTTGAATCGATGACTTAATAGACGCCTTGCCTTTTTCATTTAATTACGATGAAAGGAAACTAGGCCGGATACTCGGAAATGTACTGTATTGTCTATCCTTAAGCACTTGAATAATAAAATTAAAAAAATAGAATAAATATTATTTATATTTCAAAATAAAATAGGACATTAGTGTGACTAAATTAAACTGAAATTAATTTACTGTCAATTATTTTCTTTCTTTCAAATCGTAATTTTTTTTTTCTATTTTTTTACAGAGTTTTAGGAGTGGAACTTAATGCCCTGGAAAACTTTCTTCGAAATAATGAGACCATATAAAAGTGGTATTTCAGTAAAAACCAAAAATGTTCCTATATTTGGATACTTTTCTTAAGTAATACATTATAAATATTTGCTCAATGATTAGGACTTTTTTTTTTTTTTTTTTTGTTATTTCTTCAGTCATTTGAAATATGTTTTTGGTGATTACCATGATATTTTTATCTGTATATAACGAAAAGTGTTTTGTGATAAAGAAATATTTTAATGAATGTTGAAACTTCTACAATAAGCATTTAAATTTAATAGAAAAAAATATGTGTATACTTTGATAGCAGTACACATCTTTTAGAACTTCTGTTTTTTTTAAAAGATATTTTGCATTTAGCCTGTTTCTAATTTAATGTGTTCACTGTTGTTTTCCTTTTACTTTAGATAGTATGCATATGTATTGAAATGATGTTATTCAATAGTTGTAATGAAAAGTTTTATCAAAGATATTTTGCATTTAGTCTGTTTCTAATTTAATGTGTTCACTGTTGTTTTCCTTTTACTTTAGATAGTATGCATATGTATTGAAATGATGTTGTAATGAAAAGTTTTATCAACGTTTTTGAAAGAACAGATATTTTGAATTATATATATGTGTGTAGAAATTTAGTTTTTTCATTTTTCCATAATTTTTTTAAAGTTTTACTGATGTCTTTATATTAGAAATAAGCTTTTTTTTTTTCATTTATTACTTATGTTAAATGTTATATTGTAAACAATATGCTTTTTCAACTTGGAAAAGAAAATTTTCATTATTATGACTGATTTTTATTGGTATTTTTATGTGTGAAAATGTTTCGAAGAAAAAATACTTGTATCATTAGTTACAAATTGAAATTATAAGAGAAATTGGAGTGAATATTATAACAGCTGTGAATATAACAATTGTTCACCTAGACACTTCATGATTTGTCAAACTCCCATTTCATACATTTCTGAGAAAAGTTACTACTGAAAAATCAGCCATCTTTTATTTTCAGAAAAATGTGATGAAACTGTGATACTGCCAAAGTATTTTTTTTTCCAGCAAATAAATGTATGTTATTTTGATAACACTTATTTGTAAGAAATCCTGTGATTTTTTTATGCATATTGTGATATTTTCTTTTAGTGCATATTAAAGAAAATTCAAATAAAATGTATTGTTTTTTTCTTTCTATTTTTAAATAAGTATTACAAAGTATGTGTGAAAATCATCAGTTATGTTTTGAAAACTCAGTACAATTGAGCCTCGATTATTTAAACTAATTGGAACTGCACTTATCTTGGATAATCTGAATCTCTTTTATACAGACTAAATTTAAAAAAAGTGACTTCAGTTAGGACTTACCACAGTTTTCTTATTTAAAACTATAAAGATCTACGAATTCAATCATATTAACATTTTAACAATCCAAAAATTTAGTGAGAGGATCCCCACTCTTAAAAGGACTTACGAAAGTTAAATTTTTGCATTTTCCCAATGATTCTTTCTAGGTATTTTCAAAAGAACTAAGGGTTCCGCCCCCTGCTCGCCAACCCCAATCGATGAACGGATTGATTGCTCTCAACATAGAATGCAATCTTTCCACCACACAGAGCAATCATCCTTAACTTCTCTCCATGTGTTTTTCAGTGACTTCACATCAAACACATATAATTGACCATAACCTGATTTGTTATCTTCTGTATCTACGATAAAAGGGATGAATTCAACTTTACAATAACAAAACTTTGTAATTATCACTCCAATCTAAACTCTAAAATTTTCAAAAATCTAATTTTCTCACAATTTAACAGGATCAAAAGGATTTGTAATAACAAAAATTCTTAAATTGAAGCATCAAATAACCTCATAAAAAATTTAACTAACAATGAATTTCCCAGGAACTAATGCAATATCAATTTTTTGATTAAACAAGGTATGATTTGGGATTAATCCTTTACCTAAAATAAAAATAGACCATTCCTTGGATATTAGATAACTCAATAGATGGCACTGAGACCCTCCAATTGTTTTTTACCTTGAATGCGTTAGCTTGAAGGTGTTAAGAGCGGTAACACAACCGTTTGCTTAAAATTTCCATGCCTGCTGCTGGTATGTGCTTTCCTTTTTGTTTCATTACTAGTTTGAGTGTTATTATATGATTATTTTTGTTGTATTTTTGCTTATTAATGGATGTATTCTTCTAATTTTGGTTTTGTATTTTCCTTTCTGTTAAAATGGTGTATCTCTTAAACCTAATTTCAGGGGATTTTCGGGTCACGAGGAATCATTATTAGACTGTTTGTATTGCTTCACAGAAAAAACCCTTTTTTTGAATCCTTGCCTGAGGGTGACCCTTGAAAAAGTCTTCAGGCCGGATTCTTTTTTTAATTGGTTTAATTTTGATTTTTTTCCTATTAACTTGGTTTTTTTTTTACTTATATATTTCTTTGTTCAACAAAATGAAATTTTCTAACATGTCTTTAGTAATTCTTTTTGAAATAAATAAATAAATAAAAGCAAGGAATTTGCTTACAACACTATTGAAGTTCTAAAGAATAGATTGTGATTTTGTTAAAGCTTTCACATTGAGAAAATACTCTAATGCTAACCTTGTCTACTTTTCTTTACAATTCATTGAGTTTTTGATTTTCTGTTAAATTATCGAGATACTACTTTATTTTCTTTGTCTGTACTTAAACTATACTTGATTTATTTTTAAGTGAAACGCCTAATAAATGCCATTGGATAGTTCAGACTGAATCAGGAAGAAAAGAGAATCTTCGTAGACTTCATTCGGACTTTCCCTCTGGGAATTTTTGCAGCCAACTAAATGTGGTCAGTATGGACAAATATGCACCTGGATATGTCAGTGTCTAAAAGTGTCCGAAATGTTATCAAGAGGGTCACAAATACATTGATTACAAATATTCCCTGCATTAAATTTGGATTAAACATAAATACAAACCATAGTTCAAATTATCCATTTTTCTAAAGGAAATAAAGCAAGCGAACACAATGTTTAGTACACCTTTTTCAGAAATTAAATTGTTCATCGTAACCTTCACCTTGCAATGGCAGTGATTAAGAATTTGAGTAAAAGAATAGATTATCAAAGTATTGCAAAGTTGCTTGCATACAGGAACTACATCAGATCCGTAATCGTTTGGTGTCACTGCAAAATCCAAATTCTTTATTCTTAACATGTCAAAACATAAGGTATCGTGTACAATTATAAGTTTCAGGTCCTGAAATCTCTTTGTAACTAACAATATCATTGCTATCATCATCCAGATTCAGAATCAATTGACACTCATTATCTGGATCTATTTCCTTCCATCAGAGGATCTTAAGAGCACACTTATAAAACTTGAGATTATAAAACTAAGATTTAGCACTGAGTGATAATTACAGTGGGTATTAATGCCAAGAGTCAAATTTGGGATGAAAATCTAGAGAATGATCGGGGATGAAGTCATCTTGAATTTGTTATGTCTAGTTACTCTTTTAGCAAAAGATGTTGTCCCGACTAGTTCCTTATTCTGAATATCGTCCAAAATCTTGGAAGATATCGTAATAATGTTGTTGGATATTTTGTGATGATAGTCTATCCTGAATGAATAAAAAGCTCTCCTGCCACACTTGATGGATCAGCAGATTAATTCTGGATTGATGTGACAATATGCGACTAAATTCTCTCTGAAAATTTTTTCAAATGGAAAGGGCACACAGAACGACTATTGTGTGCAAAGACCACAATAGTATTAATTTACCTCTGTTTGGCGTATCCTTTCAAAAAAAAATATCCTTTAGCAAAAGAATAAAAATTGATAGATATTATTAAACAGAATGCGTAGCATCGTAAAAAGTGCTTAAATTTGAAAACTTTTTTAAGTATCTTAAAAGTGCCCAGCTTCGGAAAAAAGGTTATTAGAAAGTGCTCAATTTCCTAGAGAAGTAAAAAAAGGGGGATTTCTTTGTTGTTTTGTTTTATTTCGTCTTATTTTGAATAAAATAATTTGAAAGCCTAGTTGTAAAAGTTTGTTATCAAGAAACAAAACCAACAAAAGGGTAGAATTTGGAGAAAGAATCTAGGATGAAATAGATCCCGGGGTCCCAACACATATTAAGATAACGCTTAATGAGTCCCCCCCCCCACGCTTTCTTTAACAATGTGCATTGCCGTTTATTAAAATACTGGGATAGTTATCCAGAAGTGGCAGTACGAAATACGTATTATGTCATACTTGCTCGAACGTCAACTTTTACTGTTTTAGATGTTGAAGAATTTAATTTATTTATGCAATAAGTATATGTCTAACCTTTTATTTGTTGTTAAAGAAAAATACGCGGAATGGTCCAATCAAAGGGAAATAACAATACAGCAGAATGAATTTGATGCGCAGATATATATAGGATTATTCAAAACTTATCGTTCAAATTTCATGGGGAGGTAGGGGATATCTCAAGAAATCGATTTCACATAGGAAGAAAGTGTGACCGCGAACTTTATTTGCATGGCCAAGTGAAGTGAACACAAGGAAACAGTTCAGTTAAGTAGTGATGTATGTGACCTTTATTCCAACAAGGTACTGTACATTCATCACCAGTAGGTGCTCAAAATTATGACCATTTACACGAACACGGGATTCACTGCGTATTTGTATCGACTACCGAACATTTTCAAAAAAGCCTGGCATATCCGTTGAGATATGTGGTATCAACATGATGGACCTCCAGACCGTAGCACAATTGTTGCGCGTGATTATCCGAACCTAACATTCGGAGCTCAATGGATCGGCAGAGATGGACCGATCCTTTGCTACTCAGGTCACTTGATTTATCACCCATGGATTTCTTTTTGTGCTGGCCATGAAAGAACAAGGGTTCTAGACCTCCCCCCCCCGTCGACAGTGAAATGGACCTTGTTGCACGAATGGTGGCCGCGGCAGGCATTATCCGTAATATGCCAAGTGTTTTTGAAAATGTTTGGCGGGCAATACAACGGTGTTGTGAATCCCCGTGTTCGTGTAAATGGTCTCAATTTTTTGCACCAACTGTGAACTTGTAAGTCACATTCGTTACCACTTAACTGTGTACCGATTCCTTGTGTTCGCTTCATTTGTCCATGCAGATGACATACACTCATGTCCAAAATTAAGGTCACAAAAATGTTTTTCAAAGTAATTCTAAATGGCTACTAGTAAATTTTAAACAAATTATATTTTATATATTGTGAAGGACCGGTAACACGATATTAACCTTTGTTGTGGGAAAAAATGTTGTTTAGTATTAGTTTTTGAGAAACTACTGAAATTAGACCATTTAGGCATCTGGGATTTTTGTCTGCAATTTTGTGAATATTGCATTAAAACAAAAAAATTAACCTGTTTCCAGTGATAATGAGTTCTCATAATCGTTTTGACGATTCCTTCAGATAGGGAGCCGTTGGCAGGCTTGAAGCTGGGCAGTCTCAAACGGAGGTGGCTCGATGGTTACAAATGGCACCGAAAGTGGTATCCATGTTGTGGAATCAATTCCAAACAAGTGGTACTGCAATCAAGAAGGCCGTCCAAAGCCGTCACAGAGCAACGAAGTCTGCACAGGATCGCTAATTTGGCATTAAGCGCGCGACGGCATAGGCTGACAACGGCTCCTCAACTTGCTCGTGACCTTGCTGCTGCGTCTGGAATAAGAATTTCCAGACAAACAGTATTCAAACGTCTAGCAGAGAGGGCCCTTTATGCCCGGCGACCAGTTGAGTGCCTCCCTTTGACTGTATCCAACAGAAAAGCCCGGTTGTTGTGTTGCCGAACACATCAGTCTTGGACACAGCAAGAATGGGGGCTTGTTCTTTTCAGTGATCAGTCGAGATTTACCACACAGAGTGACACTCGTCGAATCTTCATCTGGATAGAGAGAGAAGCTCGCTATCATCCGTCCTACTTAAAAGAAATCGACAGATTTGGTGGCAGAGGAATCCTTGTCTTGGATGGCAGAATGTTGGGCAGTCGTACACCACTGCACGTCTTCGATGCGTGTACTGTCAATGCACATCGCTATAGGGAGGAGATCCTTGAAGCCTATGTGATGTTGTTCCGGGGTGGTTTTGGCCCAGACTTCATGTTTATGGATGAAAACGCGCTTCCACACAGAACCCAGATCGTTGATGATTTTCTTGAGGAAGAGGATATTAAACATATGGACTGGCCCTCGAGGTCTCCGGATCTTAATCCTATTGAACATGTTTGGGATGGTCTCGGAAGAGCCATTGCACAGCGTAACCCTCCTCCTAATACCCTCTAAGAGTTAAAAGCCGTGCTTTTGGAAGAATGGGCTATGTTGCCTCAACCATTTATTGACACCCTCATAAACAGTATGAAAGCTCGTTGTGAAGCCTGTATAGCAGTGCACGGTGGTCACACTCCATATTAGACATGTTTTTCCCGAGATAAATGCTTTATCTTTGATTCATAATGTAGCAGTTTTTGATATACCCTGTTTCTTAATTACTAATTAAAATCTTTTCCATGTTGTTATGTGTCTATGTTCTTTCTTCCATTGTAGTGTACCTCTGTGCCAAATTTCGTGGCAACACAGTGAATAGTTTTTCATTTTTCGCATATTTTATGTTTGTGACCTTAATTTTGGACATGAGTGTACTTTCCTATGTGAAATCTGTTTCCTGACGTACTCCCTACCACCCCACGAAATTTGAACGATAAGTTTTGAATTACCCTGTATATCGAACATGGGAGAAATTGCTGTGAGAATACTTAGACATTCGGTCATCATTCTCTTTAATATGTCATTATGGAGCAATTCCTTACATGACCTAATAGTTTTTTATTGTTGATTATTTTTAATGTACTAAATTAAATTGTAATTAATTGCATTGTGTAATTATGTTAATCAATCAAGTAAACACTAGAATAATGGGATTTTAAGTGAACTAAGTACCCCCAAATGTTTTTCTACAAGATTTGCCTTCTTTTGCTGAACTTAAATGTAAACTGTTCTGAAATTTAAATTTTAAAAGTATTTTTCCTGTTCAGAAATTTGTTTAATTTTTTAAAGAATTACAATTATTAATTAAAATTAATTATTAAATAAATTATTAATTATAATTTTTAACACTTCTCTTTCAATATTCGTAGACCAAATTTTTTTGAGGAATCCTCTAAATGAACTTACTGAAATTAGGATTGGATATCTAAATTAGTTTCGGAGAAAAAAATGTTAAATTAATTTTTGTAATTTTTTGAAAATATCGGATTTTTTCACTTTCGCTATTTTTAAAATTTTTCTAATCAATATTTTGCAAATCGATGCCTAGTTTTATTAAGTTGATATCTAAGAGTTCACAGAAAAAATTCCAAGTAGTTTGAATAAAATGTGTTTGACTTTTAACATTTTTTAGTAGACATGATTTCAAAAAAGCAAGCTCAGAGAAACGGGTATAAAGATTCATCTCAATAATATTACAACTAAACCAGCTAATATTAAACAAATTATTTTTCGCAACAATAACTATACATTTTAAAGCTGGAAAGTAAAGCTTTTATAAAATTTTATTGTTTCCACAGTTAATAATTGCTCTAGTTTAATTTAGCTATATTTAGAAAAAATAATTAAATTAAAATATATATAATGATATTTAGAAAATCATTCTTAATTTTTTTTCTCTATCATATGGTTATTAATGCTTAATAATAATTGAAAACCATTAAAAAAAATAAAATTACAAAAAGAAAAAAAGTGAAACAAACGAAGTTTCTAAAAAAAAACGATTTTAATAAGAATGGGTTTAAACATTTTGTATACAAACTTTTATAGTCAAAATTTTTACTCAAAACAAAACTATATTTTAAAAAGAAGCTGTAAATTGACCTTGCTAAAATTAAAACATCCCAGTAGTGTACACACAATCATTAATTTCAATATCACTAATGAATTTGACAACCAAATAATCTATCAGAATGAAAGAAATAAACAGTTGCAATTTAGATTTTCCTTTCAAAAATCATCCAAAATTTATGGCAAATATTAATGCAGAAAGACTGGCGAGATTATCAATTTTACAAACAAACATTGAAAAAACCGAAGTTTTCAAAAGATGTTTTGGTTTATTTCAACTTGGAAAATTTTGTACTTATCAGTAAAAATATAAAATTAAACATTTGAAGAGGTTGTGGCTTTTGATATCTCACCTTTGAAAATGACTTCGTACCTGACAAAATAATAGTCCAGTCCTTTCGAAATTTTTAGAAAATTCAGAAACAAGTCCACAGGACATTTTAAACTCATAATTCAAAAATCGTCATTTTTCATCGATTTGAGAGCCATAAGTTTTCAAAAATTGAGTTTTTTTTTATGTCCTCATTCATTTAAAAATTGTTATTTGTTGGGCCAATCTCTTTAAATTTTAGTTTTTAATTTTATTTTTAAATTTTTTAAGGTCATTATTCAAGCATGTTTCTCATATTCGAAACAGGAGCAATCAAAATATATTTTATGCAATTATTTTTAATTAATTGTTTTTCTGATGGGTTCAAAGATTTTTTTAAACCTATTTTTTGAGAGTTTTACTTCGTCTCTGTTCTGGCATAGAGCAAAATTGGGAAACCATGCATCATAAAAATAATTTTTCTGTAATTTAAAATTCTAATAGTATTTAGATCTAGATATATAGATTTTTTCCCCTTTTTATAGCACTTTTTTTAGGAGCTATTTATTTCGAATTAACTATCGCTTGTCCACCAGGCGATATCGTTGTCAGGCAGAAAAATAAACACGTAAAAATATTTTTACTTCCTCGTATACGTAGTATAGAGAAAGTATAGTAATCGTCAAAAAATTCAAACTCGATATTTTGACAATCCGCAAGTTCCTCTAAGTTTGAAAAATACATTTCTAGAAAATGTCCGTTCGTCCCTCTTTGACAAAGATAGCTCAAGCACGTTTTGAGCTACATAGATGAAATTTGCTATTTTTGGTAGATTTCGATCAAATTTTGAGTAAAATCCGTTCAGAGGAAGTCTGTCTGTCCGTCTGTTCGAATATAACATAACTACAAAACGAAGAGAGCTAGATAGATAAAATTTGGCACAAACGTTTAGCATTTATAAAAAAGACAACTATAAATTTTTAAGTCAAATCCGTTGAGAGATTGACCGTCTGCTGGTCTGTACTTCTGAAATATATAAAAGTGACAGCTCAAAAGTACAATGAGTTAAATATATTATATTTGGTATAATATATTTAACCAACATGTGTGGCATTTTAACAAATTTTTGTTTCAATCGATTGGGAATACGCATCTAAAATACAAATTCGATTTTCGTATGTTATTAATTGCTTGCCAGGGCTTAATCGCCAAATAACTCGCCAAGGCTGAAACGACAAATTCAGTAAAAATGCTAAATTGACGCCAAAGATTAGTATTTCGTAATTATCGTACGCGAATGCTATGATGCAAAGCATTCTCAGGTATAACACCTTTGTTGAAATGTATGTGAGAAAATTTTGAGAAGACCACTTTCGCTGTTTTTTTTAAATTTCTTTTTCATAGTTTTATTTTATGCCATAGTTTTGATTCAACTGACATTATTGTCTTACTGGTAACATCGTGCGGTTTCTGCTAATATGAAATTAACAGTTTAAATTGCTCATATAGATAACAATTATAGTTAAATAACGGTGCAAACCAATATTGATTATCAGAAGCGGAAGTCAGACGAACAAATGACACTTTCGTTTGTTCGGCTAGTGCCCCTAGGGAATCGCTTAATGGTAAGACCTTTCCTGCTTCAAATTACGGAGCGCAATTTTTTCAGTACGAACAGAAATAACCGAAAATAGATTCTGTAACAATAATAAAGGGGAATGTGTGGGTGTAGATGTGATTAAGCGCTCCAGTAGGACCAATTATTTGAGCCAGAGGTATCAACTTCGGTACAGAAATTTTTGGAGGATAAAAATGCGCATCCTGGAGAAATTTTAGTTCAAAATTAAGAAAATTTTAACTCCCCCCCCCCTTCAATAATACCAAAAATAGTATGGCGCAAAATTAATTTTTCCACCATTTTAAAAATTTTAAAAATATATTTTTAATAATGTTGTTTTAATTTCCTGAATATCCGCAATTTTTAAAGAATATTTTTGATTTTGTGTCCTTTTCAACAGTTTATTTTATTGTTGCAATGACATTCACACTATTTTCATTGTTTTATCAAATATTTAATTGCTTAATATTTCTCCATTGTTGAAAACTAAGATAGAAAGCTTTTACTAATATTTTTGACATGATAGTTTCCTTCAGAAATTAGAATATAAAATCATATTATAGCAAATAGTAACATGCAATCAGGTTATCCAAGTAGTTATTTAAAGGTATTATGACGTCATGGGACAAGATTAAATTAAGTAGGTTCACATACACAGTAAACAAATGTGCGAGGTTATTAAAATAAATCTGTTTTAATACCTCGGTCAATTTGACACTTAAAAATACTTAATTAAAGAAATCATAAATATCAAAGTTTGTAAGAGAACAATTTGATTGAAATCGATCACAATTAAAATTTCTAGAGATGCAATTAATCGTCAGAAATGGCTATTATGGAAATAAAAAGGGTAAAAAAAGCATTAAAAAAAAGGAAACCAGTTACTCGAGTAATAATTATCTGTTGAAAGCCAAAATAAAGAAATTATTCTATAATAAATAATTTCAATAAATTATTTATTATAGAACTTAATAAATAATGTTATTAAAACATGTTTTTATTATTACAGTAAAAAACATTTTTTTCAATCATTTTTTAGTCCTTAATTCATAATGCACAAATATCATGGACTCTTGAAATCTTTCCGAATTCAATACCGCAATATTATGAAATTAATAAAAATTATTTTTAATTAATCTACTGACTTATATGATTCGGAAGTTATTAAAATTATGCGTTTTTATCATGAATACACAAGGACAGAAAGATTTAAAACTATTGCATACCCGGAAATAATCGAAGCATCTATTCCAAAATTTCACAGTTACAAGTGGGAAATAAATTGAGCCTAAGTATTCAAAAATAGAAAGTTCCATTAAAAATAAATAAACATATATAAATAGTATAATTGGTATTTTGATATTAATTACGTAATATTCCACAAATAAGTGGCTTTTAATTAATTAGAAAAAAGAGAAAAATGTTTTTAAAAAAAACCCAACGAGAAAATTATTTGCTTAAACCGAAACAAGGAAAGATCCATTTCATATATGCTTACAAATTTGTGAATAAATATAGTTGGCATAAAAGTGATTTTGAAATTGTTAGTTAAATTTACGAAAAACCGTTCGTGGGAGGTTGCGATGTAAACGAATACAGTAAGTTGAATTACAGATATATAAACAGAAATATGCAAAAACCTCTTAATTTTATAAGCTCTTACAATACAAAAAAAAAAAAAAAAAAAGAGAGAGAGAGAGAGAGATCAAGAAGTGCTGTCATACAGTGCGACGTGAATGCAACAAAGATGTGAACTATGAAAGATGTTTCTTTTATATCGCTCGTCCAGGTCTTACTTATTTTTTTCATAACTTAAAAATTTATCTATTATCGATGAGGGTGATACATTTTGACAAACGATTCAACTGTCTACAAGGTGATTAGAAAATTAACAGGTTAACATTCAGAGGATAAAAAGATTTAAATTATCCAAACAAAAAAAAAAATGATTAGAAAATAGTTAATTTAGTACCACGTGGGTAGTGGAAATCTGATTATTTAGTGATATAATAAAATATTTAAATCCTCGTACAGAAAATCTGCTAATATATCATATGAGTCGCCGTTTATTTGTGTTATTCGTTGATTAATATTCGATTTATTTGAGCAGGTAAACTTTTATTATATTAATCAATCAAAATTCGTTCGAAAGAGCTGTGGCAGTTTTCTGTTGAGATAGCTGCCTAATGCCGCTAGGCTGATATCACAATGTATTTTCACATTCAATTATAAAAATAAATATTAGATAAATTAAAATATCATCAGTTATTTACGATATACTGTAATATAAATTATTCTTTAAATTATTTATATCAAATTCAAAGTCATAAGTAATACAAAATAATTTTTAATGTTACATTTGTTTGAAGTTCCTCTTTGCTTTCTAATTTTTCATACTAATTAAATGCTGTTATTTTTTAGTAAAACCAGCAGGAATGGTCAACCCAAAACTTTCTCGCATACTCTTTAATAAAAGTGTTATACCAAAGAATGCCTTGCATGGCATTGGCGTACAATAGTTACGAAATATAACTTTTGGCGTGAATTTAGCACTTTTAATGAATTTATCGGGTCATATTTGGCGAGTTATTTAGGGATTTATCGCTTTCAAGCAGTTACTAACATCCAAAAAGCGAATCAATATTTTAGATGCGCTTTACCCAATTGATTGAAAGAAAAATTTGGCTCAAAACTACACTTGTAGTCACAAAATCACATGCCAAATTTAATACAATAACTCATTGAATTTTTGAATTATCGCATTTATATGTTTCTGAAACAGACAGACAGACGAACCGTAGATGGATTTGGCACAAAATTTGATAGATGTCTACACTATAGATATTAACCCTTTGTACTGGGAAAATTAATTCGATGCATAATTATTCACTTAATACAAGGGCTTGTTTATTGCTCCAATATTATATATATATATATATATATATATATATATATATATATATATATATATATATATATATATATATATATATATATATATATATATATATATATATATATATATATTGTTTTAAGTTCAATTTCCCAGAAAAATTAATCTACATCTTTTAACAATCAAAACAAAATGGAAAAATAAATAAAGAATCAAAATGATGTGCCGTCTTGAATGGTGCCTGAGAGGCACCATTCCACTACAAAGGGTTAAATGTGTGTGCCGAGTTTCATGCATATAGCTCCCTTCGTTTTGTAGTTATCGTGTTATATTCGAATAGCTGGACAGACAGATTTCTTCTGAACGTATTTTGTTCAAACTTTGACAGAAATCTACAATTATGACGTAAAGACCATATACCAAATTTCATCCGTCTAGCTTAACGCGTTTTTGAGTTACCTTTGTCACAAACAGACAGACGTTTCGAGATCTAAAACTTGAAGATTTGTAAAAATCTCTAGTTCGAATTTTTTGTTGATTACTATACATTTTGTATAATACTTATACGAGAAAGTAAAAAATCCTTAATTAATAATTATGCTTTATTTTTCAATAATTTTATTAATTACTGCATTTTTTCTCCTATTATACCTATTAAAAATAAATAAAAAGATAATTTCTCAAGTCGAGTGAAATAAAAATAATTAATCAAAAATGAATCATTCGTAAGTTGATTAAGTTCAAAATATGTTGAAAATTGTGGAATTAAATTGATTAAACCATTAAAAGAAAGATCTCATAATCAACATTGCCTGAGATCACAAAATACCTCAATCGGCTATTGTAAAAAAAGATTAAAAAAAGTACAAAAAAAATTAATCGAAGAGAAGCTCGACTAAACCATTAAGATGCGCCCAAATACCGAAGGGAATGGATTGTTACTGTTTATTTACATTTTCTTCGCCATCTGCGCGCCAGAGAAATTTACCGTGTCGTCTACGCGCAACGTCATCCACTCCCAGCATCACCTGCGTTGCGATTATTGACGTCACTGCTCGGAATGTCGTCATGTCCGCTACGATCGAAACCTATTCATAAATACGCTATCTTCTGCTGCTTGTTGATCAAACAGCAAGTAGCAGTCATGTCTGAATAGTTAGTGGTTCACTTTTTTGTCTTCCCAAGAGCTCTTTAATTCCTAAGTAGACAGATGTGAAAACTTTCCTTGGCTTCAGGCGCTTAAAGGCAGTTTCTGCTTAGATTGATAAGGTGAGATACTTTTAGAGGCTTTACTCTTTCTTTTTCTTTTTTCTGTACTTCATTGGGCTGTCGCTTAACAGAAAGGGAGAGGTTTTATAGAATGCTTCACAAAATAATTGAAATTCTTTTGTAGTATTATAGAATTAGTTCTGATTATGTTCAGTTTAAAATAAACATTTCATTTTATTTTATTTAAATCAGAATTCATGTTATTAAAAAAATATATCTATTTTCATTTTTATTATTTCTTTGAAAATTAATCTTTTTACTTTTGCTATCATTACAGTGAGCACAATAGTTTGACAATATTACTGAATGCATGCATGATATCACACCTTTTTAAGAATCAAGATTAAAGAAATTGAATTATTTTTTAATAATGGACAAAAAATTATTATTTCTTTTTTGAAAATAATTTTATTTATTTCATGATATTATAACTTCCCTTTTTTATTTGTCTTATAAACTATACAGATATTAAACAGAATCCTACATTTTTAAATTTTCAACAATGGGAGAAAAATCAGGAAATTGAGTGTTTGATGAAAAATGAAAACAGTCTGAATTTCAGAAAAACGTTCATTCAACAGTTCAACCAGCATTCAGAAAAATTTGTACGACTATCACGCACAGTTTTTTTTCTTTAATTTTATGATGATTAAAAAATTTAATGATTTAATTAATTAATAACATTTTGTGCTATAATATTTTTAGAAGTTATCATGAGAAAATTAGAAAATCCAGCCTAATTTTTAAATTTGTAATCAAAATCTTAAAAAAATCACACCGAAGGGCACATTCTCACCTTTCAAGATATATATGTGCCAATTTTAGAAGCTGCAGATCAACTCGGTTTGATCTGAAGAGCACCAACACACAATCTTTATTACTATTAGAGATTATGAGTCATCTTTAAATAAAATTCGTCTGGGTTAAGTAGTCGTTGTAGAATCTCGTTCTTTCTTAAATAAAATTCTTTTTTCGAAAAAAGCTCCCTATTTGCAAGAATTTTGGACTATTATAAAAATATTAGTTGAATTTAAAAAAAATTGTCAATTTCAGATAGAATTATAAAAGTGTGCAGGTTTTGGAATATTTTTCAATTATTAAGAAAGTATTATGTAATATTTAATGTTGGAGCTAAATATATTACTTAATATTACAATATTGGAAAGCAGTCGATATTTGTTGCTTTATTCTTTGAATTTCAAGCAAATGGATTTTATAACAATATCCAAAATTTCTTGAAAATCCTTGTTTACAAAAAAAAAAAAAAAAAAAAAAAGTAGAAAAATTGTTTTTATCTCATCTTTTTTCAATTTTTTTTCCAGGGAAAAAAATCACTATTTTATTCAGAAATATTTGTTCATTTCATTCGTTTAATAATAAAATACTTGTTCGTTATGAGAAAATGAAACTGATCGCTTCATTGCAATGAAAAGTTCTTCACACTTTTTATTATTATAAACATTGGTTTAAATAAAAAAAACTCACAGCTTCATTAAAATATTTTAAATAAAAATTTATATAATTTATATCTCGCTTAGTTGATTGGAGAACAAGGTTTGATTTCGCTTGTCATTGTCGTAATTAAAATTAATCCTCATGTTGTAATAAGTTTTAAATATCAATATTTCAAGATAACTAACAAAACCGAAGATTCAGCCTCATCCATTGGACAGATACTAACAATTTTTATTTCGTAATGAAGATTACAATCTTTATATATGTTATCAATGGTCGTATTTCCCTTACTTCCATCCTTTTAGAGAAAAATCTCAAAAATACTACTTCACAACATTTTCTAAAGGGGAAAAAACCATGGCAGAATCAGAATCTTCCAAATCCATCATTGTACCGATTTCGCCATTTTTTATTTCATTTAAATGCTCGTAACTCTTAGATACATCACCGATAGTTGCCTTGTCGCCTCCAACCACATTACAATCCGTTTTCGAGAGTATTCGCAAACTAAAACTTTGACAGAGTCTCCAATCTGAACGACTGGATTAATTTCACCAAATAATTTCGCCACTTTTCTTGCATAGAGTTACAATCAATTTACAATAAATAAAAGCAAATATCATGATCCATTGTCATTTTAAATCTTATAATTATTTTGATTTTCCAAAAGTATACGGTATCTTTTTAAATTATTGCTCTACAAAAAACATTGTTTCATTAAAGATGTGAAGTAAATATCAGACCTGAGTGATTTTTTAAAAATACAGTAAAAACACAACAAAAAGATGCATAAAAGTATCATAATGAGTTACCATATACATATGTTACAATGTCATAAAATTGTTTTCATTTTCCAAAAATACTCACGATTATTATTAGAAATAATAAATAAACGGAATTCACTGTAACTTCCATGCCGTTGCTATTAATCTAGCTTTAAAAAAAATAATCACCCCTCAAACATCCTGTAAAATAACTTGTTTTCATTATTCGAATGAAAACTTACATCTATCCATTCATAATGACATTGGAACTGAAAACTCTGCTTTGTTCGGTTTTCAACACTGTATATTAAAGTGTATAATTAATCAATCATTTATGATAAGTTTCTCCAATTTGACGAAGCTTGCTTCAATGGCCTTGAAAGAGAAACAGGCTGTATTCCTGTTTTAGCATGTAGATTTTTTTTTTTTTTTCACGATACTTAAAAATTATTCAGTATTACTTTTTTTCATTTAGTTAATAAAATTGCGCTGTAGGGAAGTTCAACATAAATTTTTTGGAAAAATAAATTATTTTTTAAGTTGCGAAATTTTCTCTCATGTTCAAATAAACAGTTAAATTTTTAAAAGAAATTTTCATGTTAAATCCTCCTATTTAACTCTATTGCAAACCTTTAACCTACAATTACGTAGAATTTTTAATGATGTGAAAATTGCAGTAATGTGTAACTTATAAATATTAGTTAACAATGAATTGTACAATTTCAAAACTTGATTCATAACGATAATGCTTTACAATTTTATTTTTAATGTGTATTTTTTTATTTCTGCTATTTTATTTTTAATACATGGGTTTTTTTTCATGTTTTGCAATTTTATTTTTAATGCATGTTTTTTTTTATGATTTACATTTTATTTTTAATGTATGTTTTTTTTTTTTTTTTGGTTTACAATTTTATTTTTAATGCATGTTCTTTTTATGGTTTGCATATTATTTTTAATGCACGTTCTTTTTATGGTTTGCAATTTTATTTTTAATGCACGTTCTTTTTATGGTTTGCAATTTTATTTTTAATGCATGTTTTTATATTTTGCAATTTTGCTTTCTGATTTATAAAATTATAAATAGGAATGCACTATTTTTCAATATATATATATATATATATAGTCGTCCTTGGTAACCAGTTGGTTTGCAAATGATAGACGTTATATTTAATTTCAGTTAAATCATATAAATAAATCTGCCCACGATTCCCCTCAATTTGTCAGATAATATGGCTTTGGACCGTGTGATCTGACATCGTAGAGCTATTAAAAATGTAAAAATGCATGTTGTTCCATAACATCACAGAGCTTTTTAAAACATAAATATTTGGTTCGTCTATCTTCTAAATTTTGAGTTATTGTAATTCCACCTTTTTAGTCGTCTTGTAAACTACAAAGATTTTAACAGGTTCCTTCTTTTTTAGCTTTCTAAAAGGAAGAAAATCAAGCGATTAAATATTTGACGAAACAATGAAAATTATTATTATCGTGCATGTAGTGACGCAATTCGCACACGACATCATGTCTCACAAATATTACCATGTTAAAATATTATCTAGTTTTGCAAAATAAATGAATAAATTTCGCAATGCTTTAAATAGAATTAAAAATATAATATTTATAGAGAAATAATATAAACCAGTTGGAGCTGTCTTCACAAAGATTTCTGGCATGTTATCTAACAAAGATTTATCTCAGAGAACGCTTTGCATAGTATTGGCGTATGATATCTACGAAATACTAACCTTTGGTCAGAAGTTAGCATTTTTACTGAATCGATCTTGCTATCCCTGGCGAGTTATTTTGTAATTCATCCATTGTATGTGGTTAATAGAGTCCGAAAATCGATTTTGTGTTTTAGGCGCGTTTTTTCCAATCGATCGAAACAAAAATTTGACACAGAATTATACTTGTAGCCATAACATCCCATACAAATTGATATATTTAACTCATTGCATCTTTAAGTTAACACATTTGCATGTTTCTGAAAGTACTGATCGACAGACGGCCAATTCCTTGTTGGATTTGGCTCAAAATTTACAAGTTGTCTGGGCTATAGAAGTTAATTCTGTGTATCAAATTTCATCTATCTAGCTGTCTTCTTTCTGTAGCTTTCGTATTATATTATATTCGAACAGCCGGACAAAAGGACTTTCTCTGAGCGGATTTTGAGTTATCTTTGTCACAGACAGACAAATAGATGGGCGGAAATATTCCAAAAATGTGTTTTTCGACCTCAAGGTGGTGCCGAAAACGTGGAGATTCGTCAAAATGTCGAGTTCGAATTTTTTGACAATTGCTATATTTACTTGATACTAGGTATATGAGAAAATCAAAAGCGCAATTATTGAAAATTCATGGCTTTAAGTTTTTTTTACTTCCGTATAAAATAAAAAAAGAATAAAGGTTTAAAAAAATTCTAAAAATTATTAAGTGTTGGATTTATCAATAATAAAATATTTATAGTTTCTAGTTTGTATCTTACACATGGAGATTAATTTGATTTTTCTTCCGTCAGATTTTGCCACACTTTTTTTTCATATCTAATGGCTTATCTTCTCTAGGAGTTTTATGATTACAACATTTCAGCATATCACATTCCATCTTAGGATAATCTCAATTTCAGAACTTATCGATAACCAAATAACACCATTTGGCAATTAAAAAAAAAGGCAAGTATTTCTTCATTGTCTCTGTGTGAGACTGTAATATTACAAATACATTCTCTTCCGTTTGAAATGTATGACCGTGTGAAATATTACGCAATTAACTTATGATGAATAAGCATGATTTCTTTTTCCGCATTTCTATTTTCTTGTGATGTATCATCATTTCATTCATTCCAGAAAATGATTGTTTCACTACACACACCTCTACACATACCCATACTGAATACAATTACACAATTATTTGACTTTTGTAAGCAGCAAAGAAAAAATTATTGCAGGTTAAATTACAATATTCTGTGATGTGTACATTGCATTTAAAAAAAAAGCAATGCATCTAGAAATTTTTGGTAAAAAATCTCTTATAGCATCCATTCAAAGAGTATATAAACCAATGGGAGATGTTTCGCAGAAACATTCTCGCGTACATTCTAAAAAATGTACCTGTGTGTTATTAAACACCAGAAACTGTTCGTTCCGCTCATCATCCCCCAAGAATAACATCGTGATGCTTTTTGGTTTTAATTTTAGTTCAGTTATATTAACGTTCCATTTTTAAAGCAACACTTAAATCTATTTTCAACCGCGGTCAGATGACGAGGACGACACCTGAGCCTGCCACGCCCCTCTCCAAACTTTCGCACCGCACCAGAACCGGTGTTTAATCCCGACGAATTTAACGTGCACCAGACCTGTTTACACGACGGTTCTTTGGTGGAGTCGGGTCTCGAACCTGAAATCCACTGGTTCCAAAGCCGAGACCTTACCAAAAGACTATTGAGGCCAGTGATGCTTTTGAGATCACTACATAATTCCATCTCGCATCGCTCTATCGCCAGTTTAGTTGATAAAAATTATTATAAAAACATTCATTACTAAAAATAAACTAGTGGGTGTGGTCTTCTTAAATCTTTCTCACATTCTCTCTAATAAAGGTATTGTAGCAGAGAATGGCTTGCACGGCATTCAAGTACAGAAGTTACGAAATATTAACCTTTGGCGTGAATTTAGCATTGCTCCTGAATTTGTCTTTCATCCTTGGCGAGTTATTTGGCGATTAATACCTGGCATGCGGTTGCTTACATCCGAAAATCGAATCAGTTATTTTAGACGCGTTTTTCCTAATCGATTGAAACAAAAATCTGTTAAAAAGCTACACTTGTAGTTACAAAATCCCATACCAAATTTAATATATTTAACTCATTGCGTTTATATGTTTCTAAAAGTATAGACCGATAGTCGGCTTATCCCTCATTGGATTTGGCTCAAAATTTGTTACATGTGTACACTATAGATGTTAAATGTGTCTGCCGAATTTCATCCATCTAGGTCTCTTCGTTTTGTAGTCATTGTGTTAACTTATATTCGAACAGACGGACGGACAAACTTCCTTTGAATGGAATTTGAAAACACAGAAACAGAAATCTGCAAAACATAGAATACGTATACTAAATTTCATGCGTCTAGCTCAAAGAGTTTTTGAGTTATCTTTGTCACAGACAGACAGATGGGCATTTTCTAAAAATGTGTCTTAACGTTGAGGTCTATAATTTTGATTCAGTGGTCTGTCTAGAGAGACACACAATAGAGTGATCTTAAACGCTTAGATTCGCCGAAATCTCGAAATCTTCGAATCGCCGAGTTCGAATTTTTTGACAATTACTATACTTTCTCTATATTATATACTTGAGAAAGAAAACAATTATTTAAATCGCATGAACTGTTAACATTAATTTTTCATCAATTACTAAAAATTGAACAACCAATTTCTAAAATTATGTTTTTTTCAGTAGCAGAGAGAAATACTCATATATATGTAAATATTAGAAGGCAAAAATGTAATTCTAAGATTTTTAAAAATTAAAATTGTATTTATTTCTTTTTCCACTATTTTGGTAAGATGTGTTTCATCAAAATTGCTCGACATGCGGAACGTACAAATCAGAGACATAAATGGCTTAGTTTGCTTGGTTCATGCCAAGCTACTGCCAACATGGCTCGTAGAGAAAGTCATTCTAATCATCTTAGAAGAAATATTCTGGTCTCTTCCCATGAAGTTGCCGTAGGTACATTTATTATAAAATGAGATTTCAGTAAGAGCACTATATATATATATATATATATATCACTTAGATGGGTAGGGCCTATTTGAATACAAAATATCCAAAGAAATGAACTCCTGAACAACACTTGCCTCTAAAATCAAGCCCTATCTATGAAGAACTTAGATTGAGATATCCCTATGACGATTGACGAATGACTCTTGGAGAGAATCTTTTCAGCAGTTAAATGGATTCGCGAGTAGTTTGTTTCTTGAAGTCTATACATAGACACTTCAGAACTTGTATTGCTTCTTAAACAAATCTTTTAAACTCTTGCTTTAGACATGAAAGCATTGTAAGTGCTTTTTTTTTGGTTATTGTTACTATGTTCCAATTTCATATATTAGCATTACTATGTTGTTTGTTTTATTGGAGCCTTCATTAGTATATTTGTATGAAATGATTTTGCATCTATCTGTGCTTACATTTTAACAGATTTTTTTAACTGTATTAACGCAGTAAAATGTTATAATGGCTGTACAATGCACTTGCACCTAGGTATTCCCGCGTAAAAGTGATTCTTTTGTTTTGTATGCTTGACCTATTCTTAAAGTTCGACTGATGCAATCTCTGGTATGATATTGATGCAGTGAATATTTCATTTTTTAATTTATTTTTCTATTAATTTCTATTTCTTCTCTAAACTATTTTTGGGAATTTATCGAGTTAATTCCAAATTTCATAGATTATATAACAAAGTTTCATTTTTATTTATTTTGTAAATTTCAGAAATGAACCCTCAACCTCCTCCTTCCCAAAGCTTTCAAATCCAACAGACCAAGCCCAGAATAGATTTTTGCCTCCTTCCTCAATCAAACTCTTCTCCAAGAAATATAACTTCATCAAAATTCTTGAACTCATATTCCCCACCAAATACTCCCTTTTTTCATTATTGTATTGTGTATAGTTGATGTATTGTTATTTTGTGTATTGTATGTAAACCTGCACACTTTTTCCTATTTAATAAATCTTTCCACGTATATCCATTCAATTGATAGGGAATCCTAGAAATTCCAAATTCGAGGATATTCTGTGGGTAAAAGAAAAGAAAATTACAGTACACGCAATGGACCATTCCATGTTATTTTACATGGAACAGTTCCTTCAAAAGATAATTCTCTGGGATAATTTGCTGATATTACATGCGTACATACATACCGTACATACATCAGTCCCAATGTATAATAAATAAATAGCAATAAAATTACATCTTTATTACCTCTCATGAAACTATTTGTTACCATTCATATTTCAGCTTTACTTTTTATATGAGCTTTGAATCAGCAATCCACTTAATCCACGATTATCTGAATCATTTTATGTTTAATTAAGAATTAGTTGTTATCATTGGAATGTACGTATCATTTGATTAATTTTTAACAAGTTCATGATGTTCAATAATCTGAGTAATCTTTGTGTAATGTATCTCAGTAATCTTTTCGATAAAAATCGAATTTTTGAAAATAAGTTTTGGTAAAACTTCCCGACAGGGAACAGTGCCCGGTTTCATGCCATGTCTGTCCAAAAACTCTCCAAAATTCTGACATCTTGAACTGCTGCAAGAAATGGTAACAATTTCCTTTTAAAATTGCAAATTTGGTGTGAAATTACTTCTGGCGACAAAACAATAGTCTTAAGTCGAGATAATTTGTTTTTCTCCGTCAGGATCTTACTGGCTTATTCTTTTTTGTTAAGGTATCAACTGGTGTCCTTATGCTATTCTATGGCAGCAGAATCCATTCCTCTCAGTGAACTGCTGCAGTGCATCGTCGAGTGTTCGCAGAAGGCGGCCAGGATCGCCCAGATCTTCCGGGACGAGAACGATCTTTTCCAGCTGCTGGTAGAGGAAAAGACAGAGATAGAGAAGAACAAGCGTTTCGTTCAAGATTTCAAGACCCTAGCTGACGTTTTAGTTCAAGAAACTATCAAGAGAGATGTTGGAGTACAAGTAAGATTATATAAAATGAATATTGTTTTTTCTTAAATCTATTATGTTACCCCTTTGTAAATCGTTCCATGAATGCTAAAACAGATTGATAAAAGCAGGTTTTAAAATCTCTTATTAGTATATGAGCTTTTGGATGCAGTTATGCGATTTAGAACAAACTCTTAACACATAGAAAATTTTGAGATGTAATTGTTTTTTTTTCCGAAATATTAAAAAAAAAGAAGTTTTTTTCATGCTTTATTTCCCCGTAATTTCCAAAATTCAGATTTCCAAATTCAATTATAATTATTGCATTATAAGTGTTATAAAAGCCAGCAGCAGATGATTACATCGTATACGTTTGCGAAAGAGATAATTTCCGAAAGTAGAAGATACTATTACAAGATCGGATGGCAATGGAAGCAGTAGATTTTTTTAAATAAACATTTTTATGTTTATAAACCCCGGGACAGGTTTCCTCAAAACTTTCTCGCATATATTCTAATAAAGGTGTTATTCCAGAGAAAGCCTTACATAGAATTAGCTTACAATAGTTACGAAATATTAACCACTAGCTTGAATTTAGCTTTTTTATTGAATCTATCGTATCATCCTAAGCGACTTAATTTGGCGATTAATCGTTGGCATATGTTAATAGTAATAAAAAATCGAATTTGTGTTTCAGAAGCATTTTTTCAACTGATTGAAACAAAAATTTGACATAAAAATTACACTTGTAATCACAAAACCTTATACCATATTCGGGATATTTAAGTCATTGCGTCTTTCAGCTATCGCGTTTGCGTGTTTCTAAAAGCACAGACCGACAGGTGGCCAATCCCTTGTTGGATTTGACTCAAAATTTGACAGATGTCCACACTAAAGATGCTACATCTATGTACCTAATCTTATCTATCTAGCTCTCTTCGTTTTATAGTTATCCTGTTAACTTATATTCGAACAGACAAATTCCCTCAGACAGACAGATTTTACACAAAATATGATAGAAATCTGCAAATTTGGTGTAAAGACTATATATGAAATTTCACCCGTCTAGATCCAAGTGTTTTTGAGTCGTGTTTGTCACAGACAGACAGGCAGACAAATGGACAAACGGACATTTTACAAAAATGTGTTGGTTTAAGTGAAGATTAGTGTGCCCCCGAGTTTGTCGCCAATATGGCAACCCATCGGAAAGCTCTTCTAGCAACCCTAATGCTGTTTTGTTTACTACTTTTTACAAGGGTTGAGTTGTACTTGAACTGCAACTATTTTAAGAAAAATGTTAAATTAAAAATAATAAAAAAATATAGATTAAAGATTTTAATTTTGCTCTTTATTATAATAAAAAGTTCTTTTTACAACTAATAAGACACTGCAATTTTATTTTTATTGGGAATATGAACAGAAAATATTTATTCTTTTGCAATTTTTAATTGTCAGTATGCGCTTTAAAAAATCGTCTGCATTCTTACTTTAAAAGTCAGCTGCTATAGAATTCTTCGCAGTTCTCGTTATTCTCTTGGTGCTGTAACGATTGGTTCCCTTGATAATTTGTTATGCCGGCAATTCTGCAAGATTGGATGTCGGGTAAATGGGATGGGAGACAGTATTTCGAACCTGCAGAATGGATGAAGGGCGAGTGGAATATATATATATATATATATATATATATATATATTTACGAGTTAATAAAAGGAAAGGATGCTTGTTTGAAGTTTTGTATGGAGAATGATTTGATTGCTTCTATGTGTGTATTAAATAAATCAAGTAAGTGCATTAATTCTTTAAAATTCCTTCTGAAAACCGTTCCTATAATTTCCTTCATTCTTTCTTTTCTATTGATTATGTACTGTTCTTGTTATCCACACAGTCCTTACGTTCAATGTGCTAACGAAGCTACTAGGTTCTCGCTCCCGCTGCTAGAGAAACCGTAGAATGTTTTTTTTAAGTTAAAAAATTCTGTAGAAGGTAAGGACAGTCTGAAAAAAAAACAATACTTATCAGTAAAAAGTCCTAATTATATGGCAGAAAATGGTAACCGTAACTGTTCGCGGAAGTATTTGTTTATTTTGTCCGCCATCTTTATTGGCGACTTGGCATCGTTGGCGGAGCAAAGGACACACTAAAATTCACTTTTAGCAATGTGTTTTTTGAACTCAGGGAGATCTAAAACGTAGAGATACGTCAAAATCTCGAGATCGAATTTTTTGACAATTATTATACTTCCTCTATACTACATATATAAATTTAATATAAAGATTTTCTTATTACGACATCCAGTAATGATGGGAGTATCTGAATTGGTAACATTTAAGCCGTAACCAATTCACTAAGCCAGTAATCATTAATTTTCGAGTAGATATAAAATTGACTTTTTTTTTGTCTGCATATACACTTTTTATTCCGAAACACATTCATCATAGTATATGTCGGATTATTTGTCATTCTATTCCGAGTAGACTACTAAATTAGATTTATAGCTGGATGCAAAATATTTGCTGACTAATGAACTACTATTAGAAAGAAATGATGAACTACTAGTGCATGAAAGCCATGTGTTCCAGAAAAGTAAAAAAAGCATAGTTCATATTTTATTTCTACGTAAGGAAAGAAGACAGCGGACATAAATAGCGGGAACGTAGACAAAAATTTATACGAGGTCTTGCGTTTTCTGCAAATAGGATATTTATGTGTGTAAACGAAATCTAGTTTCGTTTAACACGCGATATCGAACGCTAACTAATTGACGTCGACGACTGATGTAATGAGTCACGTAATAAAATGGACGGAGAAAGTCCAATTTCTGTGTTTGAAGGATAATGACTCGAAGAAAATTATATCAATCTTTTATCTAGTCGTTTTTTTTAAGAACTTCCATAATTATCGCACGCATTATCTCTAAGATACAGTGTATCTTATCTAAACGACCTCATTGGCCAAAGCCTGTGCTTCACTTTTCTCAAATACTTAAAAAAATATTGCAACTGGTCTCGTAGCTTCTGTTGCAAAGCTATGCCGGCACTTCTATGCAGTGGCATTGGCGTACAGGTCATTAATGTCTAATCACTTATCTGTAGCTCATCGCTAAAATTATAAGGTTAGATAATAATTAGTATAAGTTTGCTGTAATTCATAGTTGATAAAAATATTCGGCGAACAGAAAAAAAGCATTGTTTATTTGGGAACTAAAAAGTTAATGGCTTTTCAGAATGTACTGTGTATGACAGCACACATACATTGTACAATATCATACGATAACACACAAAAATAGCAATAATGTATAATATTGATTGACATATATATTGTACAATATTGTGCAACAGGCTGAGCTAACGGGGTGATTTGTGATTATGATGTGTGAGGTTTTTTGGCGCAAGAGCCACATTTAGCGAGACTGTGCCAAGCAAATGGCTGGGTATGTCTGAGAAATGCTCTTGAATTTATACTATATTAATCAAATATGATTTTACAGTCCAGAAGTATTAAAGCTCTTATTTTGTGGAACTTTTTTCTTTTTAATGATAATATATAGGTTTGTTAGACTTTGACAAATATCCGAGTTAGTCCACATTTTATTCAAGAGCATGTCTAAGTTCACCAAATCTCGTGATTGTTGACTTTATTCTGACAATCTGTCTGTCTTTATTCAAACTTTATTCTAATCAATCATACAGCTTGCTGCCAAAATATAATATGAACTGTAACTTCTAGTCGCTGTAGACAAGTGGTATAAAATTATATATGTCCACTTTATATATTTATCTACGCCGTCTTCAGTAACAGGGCTATTCAAAAATTAGAAAAGTAAAGGATAGTATGTATATATGCAACAAAACATGAATCATATTCTGGCGAAATAACTAGAAAACCTTCACACCAACCAAATCATACGAAAAATAATTGCGGGCCGTGGTGGCCTGGTGGTAAGGTCTCGGCTTCGGAACCGGAGGGTTTCAGGTTCGTGACCCGATTCTACCGAAAAACCGTCGTGTAAGGGGGTCTGTTGCACGTTAAAATCCGTCATGACCAAACGTCCTCCCGCTGGTATGGTGTGGTGTGGAGAGGGGGGTACCAGCTCAGGTGTCGTCCTCGTCATCTGACCATGGTTCAAAATGACGAGGTCCGTCCCAAAATAGCCCTAATGTTGCTTCAAACGGGACGTTAATACAACCAAACCAAACCAAACCAAACGAAAAATAATTGCGCGAATAATTTCAAAATTATCTGTTCCAAAACAACAAAGAATGAATAATTTTTCTTTGTCGTTTATTTTCATTACATGACACATTGGCAATTTTTATTATTTAGCATTCATTACACATTTTTACTCTTCTGCTGTTTCCATTTTTATTGCACTACGCATTTTTAATTGCTCTTTTCTGATTCTATCCTAGAATTTTTTTTTTATGTTTATTTGTTAGGGGCCAGAGATTTTTGATAATATAAGACTGATGGCATTAAACTCAATCATCGTATGAAAGCAAAAGGATAAAGATCATTGCATTACCCGATTAAAGCGGCTTTCATTGCTTAATGTCATAACCTTCTATATCCGATTCATATTCTTCCGTAAAGAGCAGAACGCCGTCTCATAGCCCCGTATTCATAACTATTCTCTTAACTAAGCGGTTTGATGGGCATGTTACGGAGATTTTATTAAATACCAAAATATTTACAGTAGAGAAAACAAAAATAACTATGTACAGAATTTACAAACATATAAAAAATGATAATAAAATGAAACAGTTTGCAAGGATTTTCAACTTCGAAAAATTAAAGAAAAACTTTTTTTTGGAATAATAATATGCAGAAAAATAAAATGTATGAAAAATTACGTGAACTCTGTGTTCACTTTTTATCATGACTTAATAGATAAGGATGCAGTTAAAAATGAAATGGAAACAAAATGAGTTAATGATAACAAAGAAAAACTCTGTTTGATTGAAATTTATGGATACTCTAACATTCCCCGTTTCCCAGTACTGATAAGACATAGTGTTGTACTGATTCATTGTGTCATCGCTGTTACTTACTAAACTCCCCGAGATAGCCAGATGGTGGATCTTTTCACCTGGGTGGTGTCGCACTTGTTCATTAGTGACTACAATAAAAGACCACATGTGGAATTCCTAAGAGAAAGGGGTGTCCAAACATCTGGATGATAGCTGTTTCTCTTTGTGTAAGGACCTTCCCACGACCCACTGGCGCCGCTGAGGTAGCATATTGCTGAACCCCGATTGGCCGAAAGAGAGCTCAAATGCCTAATGTAAATTAAGAGGCGGAGATTGTCGCCGAAATAAAGCGCGGAGAATTTCTTTTTAGAAGGAGAGAAGAAACGAATTGCAGGAGACGGTTGGACTTCGCTCACGAGTTCGGAGTCTGAGAAACTACCCCTGGAGTGGTCGTGTTGACGTGATGGAGAACTGAGTTTCAAGAAAAACCTTCGATTTTGACTGTTGTATCTCCTACTACAGTTGTAAATAACTATTTATTTAACCAAGGTTAGACCAAGTTGTTCTTTGTATATATAGGGCTGTAAAATAAAGAATTGTCTGGAAATTCTGCTTCGTTATTTGACCAGTCTAGATCAAGACATTACAATGCAAATGTATGTGAAGAAACTGCGGTTCTATTTTCCCCCTAAGTCTTTGTGAGTATGAAACTTGATATTGAAAGCTAGGGAGGCAAGAAAATATCTCTATTTTCACTAATGAATTTAATTGTCCAATGGATTTTTTATGCCTGGAGAGGAAGACTCCATTCAGCGACAATTTCAGCCATTCTTGTTCATGATGTAGCGATCGTTCTAATTCTATCGGAGATATCGCGCCAAAGTATGATGTGTGTTTCCCCTCCATAAATTATCAAATGGCCTTGAGGCGCAGCATGATTCAATATTCCCGCCTCTCAGAGAGAGCGGAGGGATACATCGAGAGTAGCTCCCAACGCTAAGGTGCGCTATGTTGTTAGTTGTGTAATAAAGATATATTTTTGGTAATAAAACGTAGAGTGATAGTTTTCAAACCCTTACATGGAGTCAGGTTACGATAAATAATATTATGGATTATTCAATCCTCTTCAATGGCTTGGTGATGGTTTTTTCATATGCCAAGAGATTGTGAGGATGCAAAATAAAGTGCCGTGCCAATCCTATCATAACTGCACTGATCACTCTCCGACAGATTGAACCTTTTGAGGTAGGCAGGAAAAGGGCTGTGTTCTGTGAAGAAGGCAATATTCTCTCTAATCCAGTTAGTGGGATGAAGGTTAACTGAGGGCAAGGTATTAAAAACTTTTCTGCCTGTATTACCATTGTTCCAATATCTTTGCCATTCCTCTAGCATGTTTTTCCGGAGGAGGTCTCTTTTATGTGGTTTAGGAAGCTTTGTTTGCATTTAAAATGCCCATTTCGCATTGCGTCCTTTGCCAGTTGGTCTGCTTTTAAATTAGCTATGTTGCCTGCGTGCGTTTTTACCCATGATACTTGCACTGTTGGATTATTCTTTCATGCAAGCAGCAGGAGTGACAGCAGGAAGCAGCACATAAGCAGCCAACATTTAAAAAAAATTATATATTTTTTTCATTAAATTAACTACTAGTATGAACGAGAGGAAGTATTCTGTTTTCGATTTTCTCGTGTACTTAAAGAATTTAACATTTCATTTTCTATTACGTTTCTGAAATCCTCCTGATTTTATAGCGGGAATGGCTACCGTCTAGGGAATGGCTACCGTAATGGCTTCAGACACACCGTCGAGGCTCACGGCATACCCAAGAATGTGTCTCCACCCGCTTCTTCGTCTGTTGATTCAGTACAGCATATTTTTTGCTTTGTAATATAATAAAGAAAACTGAATATTAATTTTGGATACCTTCCTTTCCGTAGATTGGTTTCAAAAGTGAATACAAATATGGACACAGTTTTGGCTGCACGTTCGCTTGCCAAGTCTAATTCATTCATGCGCATATACAGACCAACAAATTATCCCAACTTTTGTTAAATTAGGCTCAAAATTGATTCATATCAAAAATTACAACAAATCTGTGCATGAAATTTTATCCATGCTTTTCTGATATTGCACATGCAAGGAGATAGACTGGTTTCATTTCGATAACTTTTACCCAGAGTTTGATTTCTAAAAAATCTACAAATTTGGTGTTAAGTTTATAAGGTAAATACCACCGCCTCCAGCTTAATGTATTTTTGGGAAAACACATTCACGAAATAACATTCCAAAAAGTACAGGGTGGTTATAATTAAAGTTCCACTTTGAAATGGTCATAAAAGGAAAACTACTGGACCAAATGTTATCAAACTTGGTGATAGTTTAAAGGAAATCATGGGAATTTTTTTACCCCCCCCCAAAAGGGGGGGGGTTCAAAAACTCAACACCAGGGTAGAAATAGCGCTGTATGCAATATTGTTAAGCAAAATAGGATTAAGTAAAATAGGACAGGAAGATATGGGTTTAAAATGTGTTTAATTGTTTCTGAAACGTGTTACAAAGCATGTTCAATGTGACGTCCATTATTTTCTGAAAGCAAGTTAAATCGCATTACTGCATTCTCAACAGTTGCTCTTAGCATATCAGAAGGAACATAACACGCATGTCGATGTATCGCTTCATTCATTCATTTCCGCCAAATTGTTTAGATTATAACCATAAACAGTGCTTTTGAGACAGCACACATTGAACATGCTTTGTAACACGTTTCAGAAACGATTAAACACATTTTAAACCGATGTCTTCATATCCTATTTTGCTTAGCAATATTGCATACAGCACCATTTTATACCTGGTGGCGAGTTTTTTTTTTTTTTTTTTTTTTTTTTTGGCAGTATAGGAAATCCCTATGTCCTCCTTTAAACTATTACCAAGTTTGATAGCATTTGGACCAGAGGTTTTTCTTTTATCACCATCTCAAAGTGGAATTTTAATTATAACCACCCTGTACTTTCTCTTTGTGTATTTCGTACACGAGAAAGTAAAAAGATTAACAAAGGCAGGACACAAAGTGAATAATCGAGACTGTCCCATTTCCACCGCGCGTCTGATAATTTACAGCAAAACATGTATCAACAATTATCATTTTCATCAGGGAATTTGATAGGCTATTTCGAAAATCATTTTGTAAGGGCCTCCTCTTAGTCGTAATGTAAACATGTTTGGAAAGTACAATAATCACTTTTCATAAAAAGCACTTGAAACTTAAGACACTCTATTGAACAACAAGCCCTTGTTTCTCGGTTTGATTAAACACTTTTAATTTCAGATGGTATAATTTGCAAATGCTCTTTTAAGACAGAAATGTCTGGACAAAAACTTCTCTCTCATTTATGCACTTTATTTTTCATTTATATCTAATTACTTTCTCGTGTACGAAGTATAGAGAAAATATTATAATTGTCAAAAAATTCGAAATTTTGACATACCTCCACGTTTTAAACCTCTCCAAATGCGAAAAACACATCTTTGGAAAATGTCCGTCTATCTGTCTGTGACAAAGATAACAAAAACGCTTTGAGCTAGACGGGTGAAATTTGGTTTACGGTCTTTACACCAAATTCTTAGATTTCTATCAAATGTTAAGTAAAATCTGATCAGAGGAAATTTATTTGTCCGGCTGTTCGCATATAAATCCAACAATGGGTTAATTGTTTGTCAGTCTGTACATGTGAACGCGATAATTCAAAAACGCATTGATCAAATTTTGTATGGGATTTTGTGAATACAAGTGCAGTTTTGTGTCAAATCATTTTTTCAATCCGTTGAGAAAAACGAACACAAATTTGATTTTTGGATACTATGCGAGGTATTAATCGCCAAAGCACTCGCCAACAATCACATGTTAAATTCAGTAAAAATGCTAAATTCACGCCAAAGGTTAATATTTCGTAATTATTGAACTCCAATACCCTGCAAGGCTTCTCTGAGACAACACTTTTATTTGAGAATATACGAAAAAGTTTTAAGGGGGTCATTTATGTTGGTTTTTGAATAATTTTGTGTTTTCATATATTAAAGAATCTAAAAGAACTTTCAAAAATTTATAAAGACACCAAAATCATACTTTGAGATCGAATTTGTAATTATAACTCATTGTTTAAAAGTTCTTGGTTGAGAGGTGGTTTTTACCACTAGATTGAGTAGGTAACTACTGCCCAGGGCCGTTAAACTGACGGTGGTCTCATTCAGGCTGGTTAAAAAAATATTGATTTAATCGATTAATATATTTGCAAAAAATACGAACTCGATGAATTAACAAATATTATTGTTATCCTAGTATTTTACAAGTATTATTGATCAGATGCCTAGCAATTTCAGAATATCCATTTTGTATTTTATAAACACCCAGCGTGTGTTTAAAATGCTGTATGAATGGCATACAATCAAGTATGGAAGGCATACAATCAAGAATCGTATTAAACACAAATATATAAATTTATTAAAATAAAAAATTAATCTATAATTAATTAATAGCCTTTATTAAGTTTAAACGGTGTTGAAATTTGAAACTAAAATGGGTAATTATTAAAATGCCACACACTCGTAATGTGCATTATCTAGGGCAGGAAAATGGCTATATTTACCACAGTCTCAATTTAAAACATTTTGCAAACATTTTTGTGGTATTCTATTGCATATTAAATTTGTGTTCTATTAAATAAAGTTCTAAATTTGCCATTATTCGAATTTATTATTAACAAATAACAAAATTATTTATTTATTATTAAAAAAAATTCGTCAAGGCCTTATTCCTGTATTGTATATAGTGAAAGTTGACCCCGATTAGCTGTATTTCACTTGAATTTATGAAATCTAATGATTATCTGAAGATATTTTATGTATTATTAACTGATAATTTATGTATTAATTAAAATTTTTGTACGCATATATTTTAATTGTTTTATCTTTTATAATAGTATTTTAATAAAAGCAAAAGATATTTTCTATAAAAAAATTGTTTGAAATTTTGTCATTTCAGACTGAATTTTAAAGTGACCAATTATTTAAACTAGTTTGAATCCAAACAATTTAAACCAAAACTTACATGTTTAGCAAACGATTTTTTTTCATACACTATTTATTAAAATAAATAAATACGAATTCTGTTATTTCATAATTCTTTTAGTTGTTGAAAAGAATAGGTAAAAAAATAAACTTTTTTTTTATTAAAAGAATTACAGCGAAATTCAATCTTTTGGGGTCACTTGGGAAATTGCGAGACACTTAAAAAAGGATGTCACCGCCTGTTGCTTGAGGAACAGAATCTGCTCTTGAAAAACGTTCTTATCATTCAGCATCCGGAACCGTAACTTCCTCTGGAACTAATCCCTTGCTGTTTCACGTTCTGTTTTTGACCTACTTATTTTTAACTTAGCTGGAAATGCTATTTTCCGTATTTTCATAGAAATTTGAGATTTCAAAACTGTGAAGAATGAATGAAATATTGAAATTTGAATGAAAATTGTGTTTATGATAGTAAAAATTCCTTTTGTTCTTTATAAACGTATAAAATCAGTTTGAATCAAATTCAAAATACTTTTTGTTCACCATAGATTTATTTATTAAATTTTAAGTATAAAACACTTGAAATTCCTAGAATACCGATTCAAAATAGGATCCATAACATGCTTATCTGTCTATATTTAAATCTGTGGATTTTCATAGTGCATTTTACGCCATAAGCATTACTTTGAATTTGCCAAAGAAAATGCACCCTAGACCAAAATTCTGCCTTTTTACTTTCTTGTGTAAAAACAATAAAAAAAAGTATTGTAATCGTCTAAAAAGTTAAACTCGAGCTATTGACGAATTTCCTGTTTCAGATTTCCCCTAGACCGAAAAACATATTTTTAGAATTATGTTTTTTGTTATGGTTAAAAAATGCTTTGAACTAAATGAACGAAATTTGTTATAAGAATTTTACATTTGTAGATTTCTTTCAAATTTGAACGAAATCTATTTAGAATAAGTCTGCATGTTCAACTGTCGAAGTGTAAGTGAAAACGATAATTACAAAACATAGAATTAGATAAATAAAATTTGCACACAGGCTTAGTATCTAAAATGTAGATACGTATCGAATTCCCAATTAAATGTGTCAAAAATGTCCGTCGGTTGGTTGGTACTTTCTATATATGTAAACGTAATAACTCTAAAATGCAGGGACTTAAATAAATGAAATTTGGTGCGTAGTCTTGTGATCGCAATTATAGCTCTGTGTCCAATTTTGTTTAATTAGGCCGAAAGAAATAGTGTCCAAAATACAAATTCAGTTTTCAGGTACTTGTGTGTTAACCGCATGACATGGATTAATCGTCAAAAAAATAAGTTGCCAGATTCTGTAAAAATGCTAGATTTACACCAAAGATCAATATATTGTAATTATTGTTTGTCAATGCCATGCTAGGCATTCGCGGCTTTGCTCAAGATGTGTGGGAGGAGGGGAAATCACATATTTATTAAAGAATATTTTGGGAAGATCCTTTCGGCTGGTTTTTATAACCTGGAAAACTTAAATGGCGGTGTGTAATTTTAAAGTATGAAAAAATAACAGGTACAATGAAAGCGTAAGCAAATTTTTCAATATAGAAACAACTTTAAATATATTACAAAGCAAATATATACAATTTGCAAAACTACATATTCTAAAAAAGTATTTATGGAATATTGTTTATCTGCACGTACTTGTGTAACTGAGATCGATAGATGAAATTTGGTTTGTAGCCTGCGATGCAAATTAGATTTGCGATCAATTTTGGGATAAATATGTCAAAAAGAGGTTGATTTGCTTTTCGTTTATATGTTGAAGTGATCTCGTTTGAGAACTGAAAAATGCAGCGAGTTAAATAATTGAAATTTGATAGATTATTTCATTAATAGAATTGTTTATATATATTGTTACGAATCTGTGATGCGGGTTCCCAGCATAGTTGGTTCCATCGGAGGTCCCGGAGCTTGGCGACAAACTTGGCGACCATTTGGCGACTTTGGCGCCAAAATAGATTATACCCGAAACATCGAGAATTTTCCCGATCCGTCCAGTAGGAGCAGAGATACGCCTCGAACGTTCCTGATTGGTTGAGAGGCTTCTAGTCCCGCCTCCTAAGACCTATAAAAGGAGCTGCAGCTGCCGGGGAGTGGTGGTGAATTGAGTAGTCGGAAGCGACAGAGAAGAGTGGTCGTGGTAGTCGGAATCGACGGTGAAGAACTGGTCTTCCAGAGATTAGCGGAGCAGCGACGGAGTCAAGCTAGTGCTGAACTAAGCTGTGCGCTACTGTCTGCAGTTGTTGTATGCTGCACGTCTCGGCTGAAGATAATCGTCTTCTGTGCTGTATATAGTTGTCGCCTTTGTGCTGTCCTGTATGTCTTCGTGTAAATAAACGTCGTTGTTTTATTTTCGACTGCCGCCTGCTGATTGAGCGTTCTCCACACCATATAACTCCCACTATCCAAACGAACCCGGAAATTTCGTAAAAATATGTATCTAATCTTGAACCGAATATCTGCCGGTAAATACTGTCTCTCGATAAATATATAAACCATATAATTCTGCAAAATTGTAGTTCCGTAGGTGTAGTTCCAATTTGTTTCTCTGTATTGGAAAGCCTCTAACATCCAATTTTTATATTAGAATCCAATATATGAAGCTCAAATTGTCATTGACCAAGATTATATATAAAAAGTGGCGATTAAATAAATTTTCCTGTTTGATGAAAAATACATCTACAACTAATACCAATGAAGGGAATGAAACTGTCATATGTAGACTGTGAAATCATAGAAAGAAAAATGCTTCAAAAAATATCAAAAGTCACAATATCTTGTGTACACAAAAAAGAGCTGCCCACTGAAAATGGTTCAGAGGGTCCTAATGTTAATTATTAAAAGTTTCTTTTTTGTGAATTTCATATTGCATGTCTTATTTTTATACACGCATTTTTTTTTTATCATTTAAACTGCATAACCCATTTCCGTGCATTCATTGCAATTATTGATTTTTTGCAGCGCCGAAATTTCTCCCATCGGCAACTTTTGTTATTAAATTTCTCTTCGCCGCGCCTTCCACTGTCTACATCGGAAATTTGGCTTCATTCCGTTCGTTAGTTTTACCTGCAGATACCTCAAATACAGAAAATTATATTTGCCCTTATGCTTTCAGTTATTTTATTTATATTCTTGAGCCTTTCTTTACTTTGAACAGAAATAAGGTATTCATTTTATGATATGATACAAGTATTGAAGAAAGTCTACGATAGAGCTTTCCAAAATTTTTGTATAAATGTAATTTTTTTTAAATTTTAATCTTCGATCCACTTTATTTTTATGTTTACTTTTGTCAAATTCTTACAAGCTTAGCATTTTTCCCCCACTGTGATGGAAAGATGATTATTACAAACCAACTTCGAAAGTCAAATAACTTTTCACCAGATTTGTAAATAATATTGTCAAGAACGTATCCTTGGAAACTCAAAACAGTTCTTCCCACCCCTTTTCGACAGCAACTAGGCATTAGAGAATAGCTTGGAAAATGGTCCATACTGAAAATTGTTATTTTTTTCTGATTTGTGTTTTTCGCTTTATGTTTCTGTTTGCTCCGAATTTGTTTTACCTTTACTTTTAGAAAATGAGACTTAATGTCTGTATGTCCTCACAGAAAAAATCCCTTTATTTGAATCCCTGCCTGAGGGTGACCCTTGAAAAAGTCTTCAGGCCGGATTCTTTTTTTAATATTTTTTAATAATTTTTTTGGTTTAATTTTTATTTGATTTTTGTTTTTCCTATTAACTTGATTCTAATACTTTTGTATCAATTCATCTGTGTTTTAGAAGTAGCTGCAATTGCGCTCTCTAAATACTATGAAGTTCCTTTTTGGTTTTAGTTTAAATAGGTAATAAATTTTAGTTGCGATTTCGAAACTGTTTTGTTTCGTTTTCATTTTAGTTTCGTTTTCAAACTTTTTCTTACTTTAGATTGGTTACTTATATATATATATATATATATATATATATATATATATATATATATATATATATATATATATATATATATATATATACAGGGTGTTGCCGAATTCAACCGACAAATTCAGAGGGGTGATAGTAGGCATCAAGAGGACAAATAATAACTATACAACATGGGGTCCAAACGACGTTTTGGGGGTCAAAATTGCAAAATTATAGGGAGTCGGTAAACTGTTGGAAACTGTAAAAAATTAATAAAAAAATAACAAATGGTGTTTCAACTATGAATTTTTTTTAAGTGAAAGCACATTCTTAAAGGATTTTTTTTCTTCATGTAAGTAACATGCCGATTGGATGACCTAGGGGGTCGCAAATTATTGAAAACGAAAAAGTAGTTTAGAACCTTTATCTACAAAAATTTAAAAACTTTAAGCAAAATAAAAGCTTGAAAATATAAAGAATTTTATACTCTTTAATTTGATATAAGTCTGTAGTGTGGAAACGGGAGAGGTTTTAAGATATTCAAGAAAAACTAAAATGTTTGGCGGGAAACATCGCTGCAACATCGCCATCGATGTTTACAGAGGTTTGTTCCCAAATTCAAAAGATAAATTTAGAGAAGTGATAGTAGGCATTAAGGAGATGAAAAATTATCATAAAACATAGGGTCGCAGGAGACGTTTATTCTGAGAAAATCGTAAAAACGGGCATCGAAGAGACAATCAGCCTAGCGAAAAGAATGGCTCTATGAATGCGAGGATTTGGAACAAGGTAGTCGAGAAGAAGAAACTTTCTCGTATGTAAATTTTCCAAGCGTTCTAGGAATATAAAAGCAGCGAACATTGCCAATTGATGGTTCGAAGACACCCTGTGTATATTATATATATATATATATATATATATATATATATATATATATATATATATATATATATATATATATATATATATATATATATATATATATATATATATATATATAAACCTTTTAATCCCCCCCTCATTGTTTCATGTTCGAATTTGAATTAAATTTCGAACTTTCATTTAATTTTTGATTTCACGATTATTTTGGATTTTTTTTTTTTTTTGTTGGGTACCTTATACTCGAAAAAAATTGTAATATCCTTTTATTTATTCATACCTATATCTATTGGTACTTAAAATGAAATATTATATTTAAAATGTTTCCCTGTTTTTATATTTTAAATAGGTAAGCATATTAAGTTTTCATTCATTAATTGTTTTACTTTTCTTAAAACGAGATAAAAAAAAAACAAATACAGAGAAAATTAACCTTCGCATGCAAAAAAAATATTTAAAAATATATTTAAAATGTTGATTGATAAAAATTAAAAATTTCATATTCCATTTTTTTTTCTAAAGCCCATATTTACTAAGAATTTTAAATTTTTTAGCACAAATGTTATAGAAACTTCAAATCGTTTTTTTCTCTAAAATTTTGTACAAAATAAGACTCATAGTGAATCGATATTTAATTCAATGAAGCTCTAAAGACACTAATAAGATGTAATGTCATTAAAATTATAAAAAAAGTATTTGAAATTTCAAAATTTCGATCGGAACTGAGTGAAAAATTGATTACAAAATTCCATTTTCATAAACATGAAGCAAGTCAGATTAAATACATTCCTTGAAAACTTGTCTCATTTTCACTATCGCATTTAGTCATCTAAATAAGTAAATAAATGTCTTTCACGTTGGAATTTTTTCTTCCTTTTTTAATAACGATATCAGAAGCAGGGTAGAAGTGTTATCACCAGATTAATTGATAGGACCTTATCAATCCCGTTTTCATGTTTTTCTAGATTTTCTAATGATCATTCGTGAAAGCAAAGAGAAAGAGAATGGCAGCTTTGGATGTAGAGAAAAAAAGCTTTACATTCACTTGGCGAATCAAAAATTATAGTTTTTGTTGGAAGAGAATTGGTGAGTGCATCGTCAGCCCAACATTTCAAGTGTTGAGAGAAGTACACCTCTTCATGGAAATTAAAATTATATCCAATACCTAAAAGCAATTTTATCGGTTGTGTTCTACTAAGGTGGGGAAAAAATTCATCATGCTATTCGGTAGGTTACGAACTTTCATTCCTCTCTTCTGATCATTCAACTGTGAATTCCCTCGAAGTTTCTGAAGATGCTTTTGAAGGTTGTTTTCGCAGTGCTCCTCTATTAGTAAACCGTGACGCCGTTCTAGGGAAAGAGAGAGCTGCCTTTTTTCCACGTGACTCTTTCACCATCCAGTGCAAGATATGGCCGCTTGGAGATTCGATATTAGACAAAGAACAATGTTCTGCTGAATCCGAAATTGAAATACAAAGGTATTCTTCCACCTGGACCATTGAAAGATTCAGTAATCTAAAATCGGGTGAGAAATTATCTCAAACTTTTAATAGTGCATCTATAAAGAAATCACCTTTTGCATTCAACTTGTGCCGTCGGGAAGTGATTATCTTACTCGAAATGAATCCAGTTGATGCTGTACCAGTTAAAAGCTGCAAATGCCAAGTGTTTCTTCTGGATTTCGCAAGGAAAAGGGTAAAATGTGGAACATATGCATTCCAACTGCACTCGAAAGAGATCGAAAAGCCTTTTGTTTTCATGCTAAACCTAACTCGAAGAGACCTCTTGGAAAATAAACATCGATATTTACCAAATGACGGACATGACTCAGATTCTAGAACTTGATTCACCCTGCGATTCAACGGACATGACTCAGATTCTAGAACATGATTCACCCTCCGATTCAACGGACATGACTCAGATTCTAGAACATGATTCACCCTCCGATTCAACGGACATGACTCAGATTCTAGAACATGATTCACCCTCCGATTCAATGGACATGACTCAGATTCTAGAACATGATTCACCCTCCGATTCAACGGACATGACTCAGATTCTACAATATGATTCACCCTCCGATTCAACGGACATGACTCAGATTCTACAATATGATTCACCCTCCGATTCAACGGATATGACTCAGATTCTACAATATGATTCACCCTCCGATTCAACGGATATGACTCAGATTCTAGAACATGATTCACCCTCCGCTTCAACGGACATGACTCAGATTCTAGAACATGATTCACCCTCCGCTTCAACGGACATGACTCAGATTCTAGAACTTGATTCACCCTGCGATTCAACGGACATGACTCAGATTCTAGAACATGATTCACCCTCCGATTCAACGGACATGACTCAGATTCTAGAACATGATTCACCCTCCGATTCAACGGACATGACTCAGATTCTAGAACATGATTCACCCTCCGATTCAACAGACATGACTCAGATTCTAGAACATGATTCTCGTCTCAATTCATTGGATGTACCTCAAACTATTGCAACTGATGATTTTCCTCTTTATGCAGAACAATGTGCAGATTCATCACTTCCATGGAAGGATGATTTGTTACTCATGTATAAGAAAGGTCTTTTGTGTGACACGAATTTGAAAACACTTTCGAGATCTTTTCCTGTTCATAGCCTCATTCTGCGCATACAGTCCACTGTGTTTAATGATATGCTCGATACTGATGATTCTGGAAGTTTGTACATTGAGAAACTGGATGAAAATACAGTGCAGAAGCTGATCTTATACCTTTATACAGGCACCTTAGATGACCTAAACGTGCAAAGTGCCAAACAGTTATATTCCGCTTCTAATGAGTATGAAATTACTTCTCTTAAACACTTATGTTCCTCCTTTTTGACGGAGCATCTCGAAACAACCAACTGTTGTGATATTTTGTGCATGGCAGGCATTCACAAAGACCACAGTCTGATATCTGCTGTACAGTGTTTCATATCAAAACATGCCAAGGAAATTCTTCTTTCTGATCCATGGGAACACTTGGAGCAGAAAGATCCTTTATTGGCATGCAAAACATTACGGAAACTGTACTTAGAAAATTAGAAGAAAAAATTTAATAAAGAAATGTTCATTAAGGTATGTGGACGCCAATGAATATTAATGACATTAGAATAAAAATAAATAATGTGTATTTGGTTATAAGTCCTATGGTTACAGCCACATGATTTTCAGTGGACATTAGTAACATTAGGATCAAAAGAGATAATGTATATTTCGTTTCAAGTACTATGGTTAACTTCAATGAGAATTCCAATGGACGTTAATAACCTTAGAATCAAAAGAGATAATGTCTATTTGATTCTAAGTCCTATGATATCATTTTAGTTTTTTACATATAAATTAAACTTTTTTCATTAAAATAATTCATTTTTAATTAGTTTTTTTTATTTAAATTTTATTTACAGCAATCAATTATAAAAGTTGCAACACTTAAAAATTTATTTTATTTGTTCAAAACTTTAATAAATACAGTAGAAGAATACTACAGATACTCTTATAAATAGTATTCAATTTAATATGCAAAATGTCTTAGGAAAAAAACTAAACTTGAAGATTTTGTGTGTGTATTCTTCAGCTGAATTTTTTTTTTAAGAATAGGCTTGTAAGAATTTATGATTCTTTTTACATAACTAGTAACCAAAATAAATTCCAAATACACATATATGTATGTATCAAGGATAATTATCAACTCGTTTCAATTTATTTTTCGAATTCTTCAGTTACTAACAGAAATAAATTTGTGGTTACAAAAATGCAAAAAACATAAAATATAAATTATTCCTTACGGTTTTATTATCAATATGTTAACTAGTTTTTATTTTTAAAAAAATTCATTTATTAATTTTTATTTCTCTTACATTTCCAATGAATAATTAAAAATTTTTTATCTACATAAAAAAAAGTCTAAAATACAGGATTTTAAATACAATGGATCTTGTCTAAACATTAATAATAACACTCCTGTTATTATTAATATTTAACCTTTTTATCAATTATTATAATAACTGATATTAATATCCGTTTTTTTGTATTCTATAAAGGAATTTTGTGTTATATATATATATACATCACCCTTATAATGCAAATATCATGATTTATATTCTTTATTTTTTTCGTTCTTGTAATATTTGTAAGAATAAGTTCATGAACTTCCATGATTTTTTTTGCATAATTTTTTACCAAAATACTTCAAAATATTCATATATATATAGACGGAATATTTATATGTTTAAAAATAAATCTTTAAATTCCTATTTCTGTTATAAATTAAATTTTCGATCTATAAATTTCTGATACTAATTTGTATTGAGAAATTCAGGAGAGTATTACTTTTATTATGGCACAAAAATATTTAGTCTAATAAAGCTTCAAATTGGTATACATGCACAAACCATTTTTATTACTTTCAAAAAAAAAGATCTTTCATATATATAGTTTTGACATAAATTAGATTTTTCTGATAAAAAATGATATAAAGCAAGGATGTTCATTTAAAAATAATTTCATCATAATTCATTCATAATTTTCTTACTAAAATACTCCAAAATATTCATACACGTAGACGGAATATTTATATTAGTTTAAAAATAAATAATTCAAATTCCCATTTCTGTTATGAATTAAATTCTCAATCAATAAATTGTTGATACTAATTTGCATTGAGAAATTCAGAAGAGTTTATTAATTTTGTTATGGCACAAAAATATTTAGTCTAATAAAGCTCCAAATTGTTATACATGAACAAAACATTCTTATTACTTTAAAAAAAAAAGATCTTTCGTATATATAGTTTTGACATAAATAAGATTATCCTGATATAAAAAAAATGATATAAAGTGAGGATATTAATTTAAGAATAATTTCATAATCATCAATGATTCAATCGCAAATTTTATCATCATTATTATAAATACGATTTACAATTATTTCTCAATATTTTGAAACATTTCACTTGATCTGTTCTTAAAGAAAAGAATCAGATTCTGTATACTTTTTTTTAATATTCAGCAATAAATTATCATTATTGTTGAAAACTTTTTAAAAATGTCTGCAGTTTTATATTTTTTAAGAGTTGCTGATTTAAATAATGTTTTATTATTACGATATTATAAGGTATTACTCGTATTCTTATATCAGTTATGCCATTCAAGGAACGATATGCAAGATTTAAATCTATATAAATAAATGTCAGAATTAATTTGAAGGGTAAATAGATCCAAATGACTGAATGTATTATTATTTTCAAATTTGGAAGCAAATATTGTTAAACATTATGAAGACTTTATTAATTAATAGTTAATTTTTTTATTCAAATTATACTTATATACAGAATGTGGCAAAAAAAACCTGGGCAAACAAATTTTAATACAACTTGATTAAAAATAAATAAATTAACAAAATATAACAAATAATAATAAGAGTAGACTTTTACGGATAAATAAGTTTTTTAACTCTGTATAATCTGATATGAAAATAAAATTCAGCTTCCCTCACAATATTTCTTTGTAAACTATATTGGCTGGGCGATCACTTCGCTCTTCATGAGATTCATTATGTCTCTGTAATTCAATTGCAGTGTGATTTAAAGAGAAATGGTTACTTCATTTAACAGAAGACTCTCCTTCCCTAGGTGTGAACATTCTTTCTCTGATATTCGATAACTACACGTTTATTTCCTCTACATTTTCAATATCGCTCAACAAACGAAGCATTTTGGCATTTAATGTGCTCCAGCCAAGGCTGGTTTTCCTTTTTTTGGGCATGAGTTTTAATCGCTGCTTAAAATCAAACGTAAACAAAGAAATGTATCGTAAATGCATACCACAGCTCTTACTATTTACACATGCACAATTTGAGGTTTTCGCACAAGCGCAGATAAGCGCAAAGCAGAGATACTGCTGTTTTACGCATGCACAAATCGTAGGAAAATCATTAAAATCGCATTTATAAAACTTTTTTTTATTTTGATATGACCTCAATATACTAAAACCTTTCCCAATAAATTCCCTACAAAATGGTACAAATATATCCAATATCAGTTAAGTAATTTTCGAGTTTTTCCTCTTTCAAACATACAGACGCTTTCAGGAAACTTCATTTTATACTATGTATAGATATATAACCTTTGTGCTTTTCTTTTTGAAATTGTACTGTCATCTTTTTAATTGTTTTGTTATTGCTTGCACTAGAAAATCACATGTTCATAGCTCACGAATTTCAGTGCTATTTGAAAACAATGCATAATTAAAAGGAACAATGAAACCACTCTTCCCAATACCATGGAAGAAGAAAAAGAATGGAACCAATCCACCCATTACGATGGAACAAGGGAAAAAAAAATGGGACTAATCCAGCCAATACCAGGGAACAAGGAAAAGAATGATACCAATTCACCCAATACCATGGAAGAAAGAAAATAATAGAACCAACCCAACTCCGTGGAACCAAGCCACTCAACACCATCGAACAAGGAAAGCACTGGAACCAATTCACCCAACTCCAGTTTTGTTTCATATGAAAGTTTGTGATCACACATTTTTGAGAGAAATCTTGAAAACACTACTTCACTGTATACTGTCTATGAAAATTCCATCCTCAAATTCTACAAATTTCGCCATTTTCAATATTTTACATTAAAACTCATCACACTTAGATATAAATAGTTGTGTGCCTCCCCCCTCCATTTGCTAGAGATGTTGTAAAATTCGGGCTCAGTACATTCCCCAACTTCATTAACTGGACTGATAAAGCCAATTAAATTCATACGCTTAATTTTTTACAAATTTATTTTGCAACTAATGACATTATTTATCGATTAGCCTGTGACCCCCCCGCCCGTTTTTCATCCCCCCCCGCATTTTTAGGCAGTTGCCTAGAAACGCTGAGGAAATTATTCCCTGGAGAAACCCGTTTTGTGGATTCACTCTTGCGGAACTCCCTTTTCAAGCGTCTGTATATAGTGAATTAATCGGAATTCTTTATAGTTATTGTAGAAATACAATTTTAAATAATACTTTATTTTGTTGTGATAAAATATAGATATTTAATTGGTTAACATGCCTAATTAATACTATAAATATAGTTGGAGGTTTATTACTACTGTATGGTTGCTATTACATAGTGTTTTACATAAAATTAATATGCTATTATATGAAAGTTAGTCAACAAAGGCGATCATAAAATCATATAATGAACCGGCAAATAAATTTTATTCCAGAAAGACGCTGATTTGTTTCTTTTTTCTTCCTTCCGTAGTTTCCGGCATTAATTTCCAACATCTTTGGAGAAGAGCAGAACAAATTCCAGAATTCTCTCGGAGAGTCGATCGTGGTGGATTTAACCGAGTCTGAAGAGGACACCGCCACTCTGCTGAACAAAGTCTTAGACGGGAGAGATCACATCGCCAAATCTATTGCTTCAGTGGTACATTCCAGTGAGAAAACCTGTGAAAAACAGTATTTATCATCCCGCCTTATTCCTGCCAATAACATTGGAATATGGATCGATCCTATAGGTATTTGAATGGATATTATTTGGAAATAATTATTAACAGTCAATACTTATTACTCGTAATTTAATCTTGAGATAATATTTCATTGAGTTTCTTGAGTTGACTCAAAGAAAATATGCTAAAGTACCTGCGGGTAAAACGGCAAGACTCATTTCAAATTGAAATTGTGTTGATCGTATTAGCGTTGAAAAAAACATGTGGACATTATGCTATCCGTCCTCTTTTAAAAAGACTTCTGCTTCCACTTTTAATTTTTATTTCCAACATTCAAATTATAAACAACACCCTTTTTTAAAAGTTGAGGTTCTTAAGGGATTGTAATCTGTCATTTTACTATTTTTTTTTTCAATAAATCTATCCATATTAAATTTTTTATTTATATTAAACTATAAAATAAGCAAGTTAGAAAAGACAATTTATTGTTTTCATGAATAAAACTTCTTTATTTCTATTTGAAATAATTCAATAATAAAAAAAAATTCAAAATGCTGTTTAGTATTCAAATGAACCACAAAGTTTAAAATTATTATTAAACTCACTCAGTAAATAAAGTAAAAAAAAGGGGGAAAAAAGAAAAGAAAGAAAAAAAAATTTAAAAATAAAAAGTGTCTAAACTTTGTAGAGCAATAAGCAAGCAGGCTCGACAGCAGTAAGTGACCTTATTACTTGGCAGCTAATTTATGTAATTTATTGTGATTAAGTGAATCACAAAAGACTAATTATGTAATCTCTTGTGTGAAAAATATTAAATGTTTTAAGTAATTTCATCACATACTATTGAAGAACTTTAAAAATACCATCCATTTCAGCCGTGCTTTATGTTTATTCAATTCAATAATCACACAAAAGAAAGGTTAAATTACAATATTAAAAGAATGGCCTCACAATGCATATGAAGGCTACAAACTGTCTTAACTGATTTTCTACTCAAATTTCATTTTTAAGTAGATTCCTACAGAAAGACTACATATTGCAATGGGTTTCTAGACAAGACTTAGGGAAATTTTCTGTTGTCCTTTGCCGAATATGGTCCCTAATGGTCCCTAGAACCCAAAATCACCAAATACATTGTTACAAATCTGTAATTTTGCTACCCGGAACGAATATTGTCATCGTGGGAAAAAAACTATTATAAGATCTGTCCTGTGCGTGCTGAGCGGGTGCCGCGTCAATGACCTGAGAGCTTGGCAATCATTTGGCGACTTGGTGACGAATTTGGCGAGTTTGGCGACTAAATGGATCACACTGGAAAGTTCGAGAAGTTTCACGATCCATCCAGTAGGAACCAAGATACGCCCTGATTGGTCTGGAAGATTCCAGCCCGGAACTATAAAATACAGGCACTCTGAAGCTGCAGATAAGTCGTGTGAGAGAGTAGTCGGAGTCGCCGACGAGTAAAAAATATTAGAGGATTAGACAGCAAGCAAGCTGCTGAACTAACGATAAAAAGCGCTGTGTTATTACAATTGATTGGCGGTGTTTGTAGAGAAAAAATTTTTGTATCAATATATTATACTCTTTCCAAAATCTTTCAAATATATATTATATCTGCGAATAACATTTTTTGGGTTTTTTTTTTTCTTTTTTTGCCCGTGTCGTCTTGTGAAGAGGATAACTAGAGTAATTTTGTTTGTATTATAACTGGGTTGGAATATATTGTAAGTAATTTAAAAACCTCTGAAAAGTTCGTAAATGGCCCATCTAGCTTAAAGGTGGGTGAAAAGGGTGAAGGATTGAAATTTTCATTTCGCTATAACTTCCTTAATATTGAAGACAGAATTAGAATGAACCAAATGAGAGCCTCATTAAGACAAACAACTTCTGTATTTAAAGTTTTTGGTTAACTGCAATATCTTAAAAGTCAAGGATTAAAAAGGGATTTCTAAGCTCTCATTTTAATATCTAAACATTTCATTCGTTAGATTTTCTTTTCTTAAAAAAAAAAATGATTTCTTATATTCTAGTGTTATTTAAAATAATTTCTAATTACATACAACCAAACCTTCCTTTCAGATTCAACGGCGGAATACATTCAAGCTAAAAATGAAGAAAAGGAGTCCTTTGGCATTCAGCAATACGGTCTGAAATGCGTCTGTGTGCTGATTGGTGCATATGAAGTAAATAGCGGAAAACCCATTCTAGGAGTGGTCAACCAGCCATTCTTCAAAAAGAAAACGGATGGTTCTAAGTAAGTAGATGCAGAAATTAAATAATAAAAATGTATCCGGCATCTCCTAATTTTCGAAATCTGGAGTCTTTAATTCATGTCATTGAAATTCGATACTACAATGAAATTAGTAGCAAAACTCCCCTCTCCTTCGACTTTCATGCCTGTTTAGATAATAAAGCATATCCTTTTAGATTTATCTTATAAAGAGCTGGATTGGTCTTCCCAAAACTTTCTCGCATATTCTCTAACAAAAGTGTTATCTCAGAGAATTCCTTGCATTTCAATGGCAAACAATAATTACGAAATATGAACCTTTGGCGTCAATTCAGCATTTTTACTAAATTTATGATGTCATCCTTGGCGAGTTATTTGGCGATCCCTAGCGTGCAATTTATAGTATCCGAAAATCGATTTTGTGCTTTAGATGTATTTTCCCAATCTATTGAAACAAAAATTTAACACAGAATTACACTTACAGTCACAAAATGACATACCAAATTTGATATATTTAAAACATTACGTTTTTGAATTATCGTTTTTATAAGCGATCCTAAAAGCACAGTTCAATAGACAGTTAATCTCTTGCTGGATTTGGATCAAAATTTGATAAGTGTCTAGATTATAGATGTTAATTATGTGTACCGAGTTTTATCTAGCTCTTTCGTATAAAATTACATTCGAACAGCTCAGAAGGACAGATTTCCTCTGCTCGAATTTTGCTCAAAATTTGATAGAAATTTGCAAATTTGGTATAAAAACCGTATACCAAATTTCATCCGCCTCGATCCAAGCGGTTTTGAGTTATCTTTGTCACATACAGACATTTCCAAAAATGTGTTTTTCGAACTCGGAGGTCTAAAACGTGGTGATTCGTCAAAATTTCGAGTTCGAATTTTTTTTAATGATTGCTATATTTTCTCTATACTACGCATACGAGAAAGTAAAAATCTGCATCGCTTGAAAATATATTATAAGATGAGGGCAGAGAGTCAGCAAACCCTCCAAAGTTATGGAATGTCTGCAAGAGAGAATCCTGATATTGAATTTAGATATTTTGTGGTCCTATTAGATATTCATTATGATTTAATAAACTGGTCAATCTCATTTTATGTTTCAATTTATTTAACCAGCATGTTCATTGTATTTTATTTTAGCTTTCTTAATTTTAGTCATTTTATGAAAATTATTTGATTCTTTAATACGTATAGTATAAAAGTGATTAAAGTAAAAATTTTGTCAATTTAGCCAGAATTATCAATTACAGGATTTCTTCACTTGAAAATAAATGTATTTAATTATTATGATGACAGTTATATGGAAATAACACACTTCAAACAAATATAACAGTGAAAATTGTTATTTTATAGAACCTGTAATGCAAAATATAGCATTGAATGAATAAAAAAAATAAATAATAGCCCAATAAATTGTTAAAAAAGGGAACTAATTTCTTCCTTTTGTTATTTAATAATACTAAATTCCTTTAATTTCTTTATTACTGACTTTAGTTATTAAATGTAAATACATTATACCCTATACATTATACCCTATACATACCCTATACATTATACCCTATACATTATACATTATACCCTAATCTATACTTATAATAAAGCTCAATGTGTGTGTGTGTGTGTGTGTGTGTGTGTGTGTGTGTGTGTGTGTGTGTTGGCGCTCTACAGGCCAGACCGTTTGACCTACAGCTACCAAATTTGGTACATGTATACCTTGGAGGTCGGGAATGTGCACCTGGGGTTCCTTTTTTCGAATTTTTAATTAGAATTTTAGTTATTAATTAAAAACTAACTTTCCCACCAAAAAAATCTTCCATTTTCCCCACCGCCAACTTTTCCGCCAAAAAAATCTTCCATTTTCCCCACCGTCAAATGAGTAAGGCTTCAGTTTCTTTTTTCTCCCAACAGTAATGAGGCTAGGGTTAATATTTTTCGGCGGATTATTTCAAACGATTCTGTTTATTTTCTTAATTTTTGATGCATTTAAAATTAAACATTTTTAATTAATCCCTGTTTCAGATTCATTCTGAAGTACTTTTGAATTAAAATAACACAGAATAAAGGAAATTAAAAATGTATAATCTGCATAGCGTTACCCCAACTGGCGTAGAAAAATTCACGCATTTGCGTTAACGTAACTGGCGAAGAAAATTCACGCATGCGCACTGTGTTCCGATTGTTGCCATGACAACCGATATGAACGGATGATTTAAATTATTTTTAGGTTAGTTGCATGCTTTTGTAAGTAAATTGTATTTATGTTAGTTATATATTTTTTGTATATGCTTATAGTTTTAAGTACATCGTTTTTTAAGTAGTTTTTTTAAATCTGTTTTAGACCTATTATTTTAAACGATTCATTTTATTTTCTGAGTGTTTGATGCATTTAAAATGAAACATTGTTAATTAATCGATCTGTTCATGATGAATCTGAGAAAATTTTGTTGACAAATTCTTGAGATATTACATAAATTAAGAAAGATATTCTTTAGTGCCCATAAAGTTTAAGCGCTCAATGACTCTATTATCAGTAATCATATTATTAAAAAAAATGCTTTGTTTCAGTAAAAAATATTATTATATTAATTGCAGATTAATCATTTACACTTTAATTTAAGGCATACATTCTACGAGGGGTAACAGAAAATTAGAGAGATACATATCACGTTATGACTAAAGGCCTTTATAATATTATGAGTGAATTATATGACTATCAAAATTTGAAGTTTTGAAATATTTTGCTGAAGAATCTATTAAAGTTGGAATTGCATAAAATATTTAATTATTAAAATTTTAACGAACATTAAGATTGGCTAACCGGCTGGTCGCCAAAGGCGGCTAGTATTTCATAATTTATAGCATTTTAATTTTTTACAAATTTATTTTGCAACTAATGACATTATTTATCGATTTGCCTGTGACCTCCCTCCGGCACAGCACTTTTAGGCAGTTGCTTCGAAACGCTGAGGAAATTATTCCCTGGAGAAATCCGTTTTGTGGATTCACTCTTGCGGAACCGCCTTTTCAAGCGTCTGAATACAAATTTTAATGCGGATCTGAAGTTCACTTAAAAACATATATAATTTCATTTATTTAAATCACTGCGTTTTTAAGTTTCCGTTTTCATTTAAAAATTCACCATTTCGAATAAATAGGCAGACAGATGGTCATCCTGTTAATAGATTTGAATCGATATATAAATATATAATATCATTCTTGGGTTAATATCTGCAGTTCTGATTATGAAATTATGTAGCATATTTTTATTTATTTAGAGTTTTAGGTGTATTGGGTAAATCGTGTTCACATACAAACAGACATATAGACTTTCTTCCAACGGATTTTGCCCAACATTTGCGAAAAAATTCTATAAAGACATTCTTCTGGCATTAAGACTTTATGCTACATTTCATCTCTCTAGCTTAATGTGTTCTCTCTCTCTCTCTCTCTTTCTCGTGTTCACAGACAATTCCAGAAATATATCCGTGTATACAGACAATTCCAGAGAAATTCTACGAAATTTCCCACGATAAAAATATTTCCTCTTTGTATATTTCGTTAATAAAATAAATAACGTAAAATAAATTCGTAAAATAATTCGTAAAATTCGTAATAAATTCGTAAAAATAATAAACGGAAGAATTATACCATATACTTCTAGAATACTTTGTATTCGAAAATCAAGTACACATATTAGAACGGAACTATTCTTTTAACCAGTTGGACCTTTTAATCAAATTTGCATTTCATTTCATGAATTAATTTTGCAATAAAATGGAAAGCTATTTCTTAATTTATCCGTGGTTTCTTTTTTTTTATGTACTCAGAATTTGTTATCAAAACTGTTTGAATTATTGAATTTAGAGAAAAAATTTCAATTCGACGTTTATTAGATACTTGCTCATTTTTACAATCTCCAGATTTACTTGGCAATTTTTAATTACGCCAAGAACGCCAGGATAAGGGGTTTACTCAACAATTTTCAGATTACAAACTCCCCAAGCTCTATTGTACTGTTTGACAGCGAATTCTAAAACCCTCCGCGCTTTTGCGCATGCGTTAGGATGGGTTTCATTCGTCAAAATAGGGGCGAGAGGAAAGATGAAAGGAGGGAATATTTACATTTAACAATAAAATAAACTCGCATTACTCGCAGACTGAATTAAAATAATACAGTCAGAAACGACACGATATTGTGAAAAAAAATTGAACAAAAAAGTATCTAATAAGGCGAAAATCAAGGTCAAAGAATGACGAAGAATTCCGAAAATGCGCATCTCTCCCCTTAATGAGATAGAATCGTCGAAAAGTGTTTGTCTCAGAATACTAAAACGGACAGAAAAATGTCTAGATTTCACCAAGCTAAAGTATACATAAGATGCCAAGATTTCGCCCAAATGATTGCATTCGAGGATTTTCTTGTCGATTTTCAGATTAAGTTATGATTGCCAAGCTCTGTACATAAAATGCCATGATAGGTGGTGATGGTTTGCAATTTTTAGCAATTTATTACAGAAGCTGTAAAAATAACAAATAGCATTTATTACGTGTACGTTCCGTCAGAGGTTGTAATGCATTAAAGGATTACATTGGAGCAAAATATGAATATTTTTTCTTTTAAACGCCTTAAATTTAAAATGCGATTGTTATTCTAAATATACAATTAAATAATTAAACTGTGCATACTCCCACGTTCTTGGCAACAGAGGACGGAAATAATTGCCGTCTTCCGTTCAATAACTGACGTTGGCGAAAATTCATTTTTGCTGCTCTCGAGAAAATTTTGAATAATTGAAAAGGATATGAAGAATATGAATTATATCGCATAAGCGTAGTTGTTGTTTTTGAATATTTATTTAAACAAATAAGAAAAATTGGTATTTTTTTTTATCTAAAATATTTATGCTTTAATTACAATCTAAATACATTATGCACAAATTTCGTAATCGTAAAGTTTCAGAAAATTTCTCATCATGTAAAAAAAAAAAAAAAAAAAAAAAAATCGAAATCGCGTGCTTAAATTTAATCGTTTGATAAATAATACCACTTGTCTATAATATTCAAGGCTTATTTTAAAAAGCAAATTTTAAGCAACTTTTATTTTTTAAAAAATGTTTCATAAAGCGTTGCTTAACTTATTGGTAATATTTCTTTAGAAGGTTACAAAACAAAATAATAATAATGAAAATGATCACATAATCTAATTATTAAGAAGAAAATTTGCACAAAAGATTTATTTCATTGCAAGAATAACACAACTTGAATATAAATAAATGTATTTAAGTTAAAAAAATATTATATAAAGTCTCAGGAATACAATGGCAGGAGAGAAAACCATTAGAAAAAGTATACCCCAAATATTAAAAATTACTGATTTTATATTTTTATAAAAATTTCATCAAATAAAATATTATCTTTAATTAGATTTATCAAATTAACTCTATGCCCCTTGATTGATCAAGTTTACAATCAAGGGGCACCCAAATGTACACTTTTACCATCTTTTTATTTAAAACTTCCTTTATCAGGTTGTCACTTCATCGTATTATATGCAATTAACAATATTTTTCTCTCTTAACAGTTAAGAAGTTAGCTTTCTAATGAAATGACAATTACTTTTTGGTATATTTATTGTTGTTTCAATTCCTATAAGAACACTGTGGTACTTTCGTTATGTCTAAATGATTTTTTGGGCTTTAAACTAATTCTTCGACTTTAATAACAGTTTTGAGTATCAAAAAATCCACAATTCTATGAGAACGTTAAATGCATTACAGTATGCGAAGCGGTTAAACGAGCAACATATTTTTTGACAAATATATCTATATCTTACCGTTCGGGCTCTCCCATCTGTCAGAATCAGGGTTCCAAAGTCTATCTTTCTAAAATTCGGCTTCCAAAATAAAGTACAGCCTGCTTGTACGATCAAAGATCTCTTTCAAAAAAATCTAAACAAGGAATTTCAACACTTCTTATCTCTACAGATGCACCTAAATTGCATTTTTCATTGAAATCGGCATCATATCAAAACTTTGGGATATAGAATTCACTCCATCAATTCCATCTTTGCGGTTAAAGTTTCAGAAGTCCGTCAAACTATTTATGACCTTTCAGTTCAAAAAGAAAATTTATTGCTTCCGATAGATAATTTCTCTGTCCTGGAAGGTAATGATGGCCTTGTGGTAAGGTCTCGGCTTCAAGGCTCGAGGGCTGAACCTGATTCTAATAAAGATCAGTCGTATATGTTGGCCTGGTGTCCTTTAATGTCGAAGGCCAGATGTCTTCCTGTGTATGGAGGTATGACTGTGATATAGAAGTTTGGGGTTTTCGTCATCTGACCAGGGTTCAAAATTACAGTTTCGTTCCAAGATAGTCCTAGTGTTGTTTTCAAACGAGATGTCAATGTTAACTTAACTAATCTGTGTCCTAGAAGCCTTGAAAAAATTTCATCTTTCAAATATCCATAGAATAGCTAATAAAACTCAAATAAGAGCAAAATTCAATTAAAAAAATTCTAGTTTGGTTTGAATTTTATGACTTTGTCATTCCATGTATAACTTGGAATGGAGAACGAATTTTCTACCAAAAGTGGTCATGAAATTGTATCCATGCATAGAGTGAATTACTGTTGAAGGTATTAACGTTCATTGCGAGCAAATTTCATTTCAGAATATGAATCAAACTCATCGAAATAGCAAGTACTAAGAAACTTCACAGGGGAAAACATTTAAACTAAACTTATTTATTTCCTCGTATGCGTAGCAAAGAAGAATTATAATAATAATCGAAAAGTTCGAACTCGATATTTCGACGAATCTCCAAGTTTTGGAACTCCCTGCTTTCGAAAAACACTGTTCTGGAAAATGCCCGTCTGTCTGTCTGTAACAAAGATAATTCAAACACGCTTTGAACTTGACAGTTGAAATTTGGTATGCGGTCTTTACACCAAATTCTATCCAGGTTTCTATCAAATTTGAGTAAAATCTGTTCAGAGGATGTCCGTCTATCCAGATGGTTGAATTAAGGTTAAAACGATAACTACAAAATGAATAGAGCTAGATAGATAAGATTTGGTACACAGATTTACCATCTATAATGTAGACACCTATCAAAGTTTGAGACAAAACCAACAAATAAGATGACTGTCCATTGTATTTCCAGAAACATATAAACGCAATAATTCAAAAACTCAAGGATTTAAATATATCAAATTTGACATGGGATTTTGTGACTTCAAGTGCAGTTTTGTGTCAAATCTTTACTTCAATCGATTGAGCATCAAGTCTAAAACATAAATTCGATTTTGGTATGCCAGGGATTAATAGCGAAAAAACTCGCAGAGGATGACATGATAGGTTCAGTAAAAAATGCTAAATTCCTGCCCGAAAATTATTGTTTCCATTGCCGGGCAAGACATTCTCTGGAATAATGCATTTATTAGAGAATATGCAAGAAAGTTTTGGGAAGACTACTCCCATTGCTTTTTTTTTAAATCCCATATTCCATAATTTAAAAATAAAAGAGATAAAATAATAAAACATGCTTATTACCCGAAATATTATTACTTGTTTCGTTTGAAAAAAAATGATCATATCATTACATCTTTAACGTGAACATCTTAATTAAGAACGTGATATTAAACAATTCTCTTCTTTGTTTGTAATATTTGACTCATAGAGCAAAACTCTGGCAAAAGTATATTTTGAATCGCCGATTTATTCAAAATTTGCTTTCCAAACGATTGTTTTCAAAAGGCGACAACTCCAAATTTTTCTTTAATAGTTAAAGTTTTTTGTTAACTATGATGTCTTGGAATAGGGGACAATCACCTTTGTCGCCAATTTTCACATTTCAATTAATAAATTAATCAATTTATGCCATAAATCAATATCCAATAAAAAGATTTTTTAATTAAATAGACTAGTAATTTATTATTTTATTTAGTAGTTACTACTTTTTTTATGCATACTTATTAAATATGAAGTGTTGGTAATTTTTATTGCAAAAGCAGTTATATATATTACAAAAACTTATTGCAATATTATTTAGGTAATAATCTGAAGATAAACTCATAAATTTTTGAAATCGCATAAAAATATAAAATAATATTTGATTGCTCTAAAGATTGAACTTTCAATAAGTAAAATAACAAATAAGAAAGATTTATTTCTAACATTCTGTAGTTAGAAAAAGAATATTTTTATAGCATTCTTTTAAATTTCTTTTTAGCGCAAATACGAGGTTAATAAACTTGTACGTGTTTGAAGATTACATTTCCTGCAGAAATTGCATTTAATAACGAACATAAAAGTCCTGTATTTCTCTAGAAACTGATTTCTTTCATTTTTTTACGTTCTCGCATACTAAGTAAATAAAGAGAAAGTATTGTAACCTCTAAAAAAACGCAACCTCCAGATTTCTATAAAAGAGGCAATATTTTTTTATCATGAACGATTTCTATGATGAATTATATTGATTTAGTCCTAAAAAAGGTTTGCAGACCACTATCATAGATTTTTACTTATGTATCTTCTATTTTTATCTTAAAATATAGTACTTCATAAAAGTTATAATAATACCATTCAGCTTTCAAGCCCTATTTTTGGGTGAGAGGGTTCCAGGCTCGAAAGCAGATTCCAACAAAGACTCGCGGTGAATGTGGATTCGATGCGCAGTAAATTTGAAATCGAGTATTTTTCCATTGGTTGATACAGAAATTCGGGGAGAAAAGGCTCAGATGGCATCCTCGTCATTTGATCGTAGTTCAAAATGACGAGGTATTTCTGAAAGCAGACCTCGTGCTGCTTTCATAACACGACGTTAATATAACTAAAATAAATTAGTCTTTTAAACGTAAAGGTAATTCTTTAATACTGAGTATTTTATATTAAAATTATTTTTTACCTAATTATCTGAAATTGCATTATTATTAATTTGACATCGGCAGTCCTTGTTTATGTTGATTTTAGTTTAGTTTAGTTACATTAGCGTCCCATTTTCTTTAAAGCTATGCTAGGGCTCTTTTGGGACGAAACTTCGTAATTCTGAACTGGGGTTCTAGGGAACTAGGGCGACATCTGAGTAGTCACCCGCCTCTCCAAACTTCCGCACTACACAGCAGGAGGACATTTTTTACCCCAATGGATTTAACGTATACAAGACCCGCTTACATGACGATTCTTCCGTGGAATCGGGCCTCAAACCTTGAGCCCTCCACCCCCAGGCCAACGCGTCCCCCCTCATTTATGTTGAATTACTCCACAACATTACATTGTAGAAATCGTTCTATATCATCATATCTGAAATCACCATAGGGCCGCGGTGACCTAGTGGTAAGGTCACAGCTTCGGAGCTGGAGGGCTTCAGATTCGAGACCCGATTCCACCGAAAAACTGCCATGTAAGCGGGTCTGGTGCACGCTAAATCCGTTGGGACCACACGTCTCCCCCCTGGTGTGGTGTGGAAGTTTGGAGAGGAGGATGCTAGCTCAGGTGTCGTTCTCGTCATCTGACCGTGGCTCAAAATTACGAGGTCCGTCCTAAAATAGCCTTTGTTTGCTTTAAAACGGGATGTTAATTAAACTAAACTAAACTGAAATCATGATATGATTCCCTTGTGTCTTTTTATCATCTGATACTTCACTGTAGTTGTGCAATTTTTAAATATATTATTTCCGTTGCAGGTGGGAAAGTAGATTTTATTGGTCCATTGACTACGGCCCAGATCGCGCCATATCCACCACTTTAGAAAACGAATCGCCCCAGCAAGAGAAAGTTGCAGTCCTTAGCAGCAGCGAGTGCAAAGAACTACAAGATATCATAGCCTCCAAATACAATATTGTCCACACGGCTGGAGCTGGCTACAAGTCTTTGGTCGTAGCTTGTGGCATGGCGGACCTGTACATACTTTCCCAGGGTACAACGTATTTCTGGGACACTTGTGGGCCCCACGCATTACTTTCGGCACAAGGTGGTGGAATTGTGAGATTCGATGAAGTAGTTCATGTAATATCTCAGGAAGATCTGCTAGAAAAGCAGGTGAAATATTCGTCAGAGAGCGGAAGTGCTGGAAATGAATCATTCCGAAATGCAGGTGGTTTTATAGCCTACAGGAATCCCGGTGATGTGATAGAGCTGCTTGATCTTCTTCGTCAGAAGGGATATTTGTTTAATAAGTAAAAGAGAAAATAAATTTTATTTTTATATAAAAATTCTTTGCATAATTTTGACAATGGACAAAAACAATATATTTATATTATTATTTTTATAAAGATTCCTCGGTAATGTAAAACCTTCCGAAAATATAATTAGTCAAAATGAAACAACAAGGTGGCTATCAAATACTGTTGTAAATATTATATCATTTTATTTTATAGATATAAATAAGTAACGGTTAATACGCCAATATGATGAATATCATGAATGAAAAATGTATTTTAAAATAATTTCATCGAAATCAATTATCAATATATCGATGATGTAAGTAATCTTTTATGCGATAATTCAATTGCGACACGAATCATTTTAAAAGCTCTTTAACTGTCGTACTTTTAGGTACAATCTTTAAAATAATTCTAAACTCTTATTAATTTATTCAAAAAATCGTCTGCACTAATAGGAAGTAGCCAGTAGCAAAAAACAGTGAGATAAACTATTCTTCCAAATGATAAAAATTAATTCTTACTTTCTGGAATGTTACAGTTATTGATAGCCAACCAGATTTTTGGGCAAGAACAAGATGCTCATTTCAAAAACAAAAATAAAAATATATAGCAGAAAATTAACTATCCAAATTTATTGGAAACAAATCCACTCCGGATGACTACGCATCCATGCAATTGGATATATAACAAAAAAAAAAATATTATTCGTATTTATCAAATTTTCATCATATTCAAATTCAAATTCTTCTGGTAATATATAATTAGATTATTCATATTCGTTAGAAATGATAAGACGTATTTCTTCGGAAATAACAAAATTTGTTAATAACGTTTTAATTTAATTAAAACGTAATATGCTCGTATATTATATACTAGCCGCCTTTGGCGACCAACCGGTTCACCAATCTTAATGTTCGTTAAAATTTTAATAATTAAATATTTTATGCAATTCCTACTTTAATAGCTTCTTCATCAAAATATTTTAAAACTTCAAATTTCAATTCACTCATAATATTATAAAAGCCTTCAGTCATAACGTAATCTGTATCTCTCTAATTTTCTGTTAGCTCCCGTAGAATTTATACTTTAAATTAGAGTGGAAAGGATTAATCTGCAATTAATATAATTATATTTTTTACTGAAACAAAGTATTTTTTTGTAATATGATTACTGAAAGCAGTCACTGAGCGTTTAAACTTTATGGGCACTAAAGAATATCTTTCTTTGTTTATGTAATATTTCAAGAATTTGTCAACAAAATTTTCTCAGATTCATCATGAACAGATCGATTAATTAACAATGTTTCATTTTAAATGCATCAAACACTCAGAAAATAAAACGAATCGTTTAAAATAATCGATTGAAAACAGGTTTAAAAAAAAACTACTTAAAAAACGATGTACTTAAAACTATAAGCATATACAAAAAAATATATAACTAACATAAATACAATTTAATTACAAAAGCATGCAACTAACCTATAAATAATTTAAATCATCCGTTGATAATGGTTTGTCATGTCAACAATCAGGATACAATGCGCATGCGTGAATTTTCAACGCCAGTTACGGTAACGCAAATGCGTGAGTTTTTCTACGCCAATTGGGGTAACGCTATGCAGATAAGAAATTTTTAATTTCCTTTATTCTGTGTTATTTTAATTCAAAAGCACTTCAGAATGAATCTGAAAGATCGATTCATTAACAATGTTTAATTTTAAATGCATCAAACATTAAGAAAATAAACAGAATCGTTTGAAATAATCGGCCGAAAAATGTTAACCCTAGCCTCATTACTGTTGGGAAAAAAAACTGAAGCCTTACTCATTTGGCGTTGGGGAAAATGAAAAGATTTTTTGGCGGGAAAGTTACTTTTTAATTAATAATTAAAATCATAATTAAAAACTCAAAAAAAGGGACCCCAGGTACACATTCCCGACCTCTAAGGTATACATGTACCAAATTTGGTAGCTGTAGGTCAAATGGTCTTTTCCGTAGAGCGCCAACACACACACACACACACACACACACACACACACACACACACACACACACACACACACACATTCAGCTTTATATATAAGTATAGATTTATATACTGTACTAAAGTGTCACTGCCTAAACATATCAGACAAAGCCAGTTATTTCCGTTGTTTTTACTCGGGAAAAATTTATTTGTGGATATCTTTTTTTTTTTTTTTCTTTCCTTAAAGAATTCAGAATTTTGTTGTATTTATGTAAAAGAAATAAATTTAAAAGTCGCATAGATTCATATTAATTTATATATCTATACTTATAATAAAGCTCAATGTGTGTGTGTGTGTGTGTGTGTGTTGGCGCTCAACAGGCCAGACCATTCAACCTACAGCTACCAAATTTGGCACGTGTATACTTTGGAGGCCGGGAATGTGCACCTGGGAGTTATTTTTTCGAATTTTTAATTAGAATTTTATTTATTTAAAAATTAAGCGAAATTTTGGCGTGTTTCTGCTATAACTTCCGAAAATATCATCGCACACAAAATATTTTTACATGAAGTTAAAGATCAAAAATTTATCTTTTAAATGATACCAATGTTTTAACCTTAAAATTAAATTTCTATTTTTAATAAATTTTTAAATAAATATTTTAACTATATTTTTCAACAATTTTTTTCGTACAAAATAAAAATAAAATTTAAGCCGCACGATCACGTTTTGCATTCATGGGAAAAAATTAGCTTTTTTCAAAGTGTTGCCATCACATTGATTAAAGCTGTAATTAAAAATAAATTAAATCTTTTTGGAAATGAAATCTGCAAAAATATAATTTTCGGCACGTGTCTGTAGGAAATGAAACAAATATGAAATATTATTTTTTCTAAGAAATAAATTCAAGAAAAATTATTTTATGATCTTTTACACTCTCTATATTATTAATCCAACAAATCAGTTTTATTTTAAGGCAAGTTTTGTTTAATATGAACAGGATATCCATTCAAATCAGGGCCACACAGCTAATTTTTCAACCTTTAGTGAGACACAGATCTGCTAAAATGGTCTAAATGGAAAATGATTATATTTTATGTAACTTGATTCAATAAATGCTCTAATAAATAACGAATTTTTGATTTTACATAAAGCTTCTGCTGTAGAAATCACGAATAACAAAATGTTCTTGAAACACTAATATTTTAAATAAAAAGAGTTAATTTCCAATCAACTAAATCAATCACTTAAACTGACTGATTTATGAAAATTTGAATATCACTATTCAATAAAAAAAGGATAATTTTAGATTTTTCATCGATCGTTTCAAAGAAAATACGCCAATCAGCGCGCAGGTTTTTCAAGATTAATTGGCCTAAGATTATGAAAATGTTGAGTTTTTCTAAATTTTTAACATTCAAAACTTCATAAATAAGTCTTAGATGATCGTGGGAAATAGAAACATTCATTCATTTATTTAAAATTTGGTGTGTCCAGAATATTTCTCAGAATCTGATACCTTACTGCATTAAATTTAGACTTCACAATTTTTGAAATATATTTATAGGCCGGAACAAAATATTTTTATTGATTTCATTTCAATCCTTTTGAAAGCAAAACTAAAAGCTGAATTTAATGCTGAATTTGAGAAATTTTTGTTGAATTATTGTTTGAGATATTAAATAAACTATTAAAAATATTTTGTAGTTCACATAAGACTTAAATACCGAGCGATTCTGTTTGCAATACTCATATTCAATAATAATAATAAATAAATAAATAACAATAAAGATGATAAATAAAATAAAACGTTTGGTTTTATTAAAAAATATCTTTATATTAATTGCAATTTCATCATTTCCACTTTAAATTAAAATTGAAGTTTTATCGGAAATGACAACAAATTAGGAAAGTATATATAGTAAATTGAACGAAACGATCCAAACAACAGTATAAGTTTGGTGTGACTATCAAAATTTGAAGATTAAAAATGTTTTGTTTGAGAATCTATTAAGAGACCAGTTACTTAAAATATTTAATTAAAAATTGTAGCGAGCGGTAATACTGGCGAACTAGCTGGTCGCCAAGGCGGCTAGTATATCAATAAAATAATGTAAAAAGCTTTATTAATAAGGTCTTTTAAATGCGAAATCTGTGTACCTTTACGTTTTGTAGTTAACTGTTCACAAACAGATTTTATTTTATTTTATTTATTTATTTATTATTTTTTTTTGAATTTAAGCTGTTTAGAAACGCAGACATTCGTTAAAATCTGGAGTTCATATAAGAAGAAATAAAGACAAATTTAAAAGACGCTGAATGTCATTGTAATCCAAATCTACATATATATCAACAAGATAACTAAATATGCTTTCTTAATGTAGAATTTTCATAAAAATGCATAATCAATCTTAAAGAAGATAACTCATTTACAGTATTAAAAATAGTTTGCAATCTGAACGATCGAGTTTAGATGTTGGATATCCTTCGCTTTTATTCCTTCACATATATTAACTGAACCAGGTTTCTCGCTCAGATCTTTTAATTTCATTCATCCACTGGTTGCCTTAAAGAAAAACAGAATTTTAATTAATTCATATGTTACATTGAAAATCTTAATTACAATTTGGCGATAAATTTATTAACTGGATTTCTTCCAATACAATGAAATAAAAATATTATGGCGAGAAAATTATTTCATGATTATGATAGGGAACAAACGGCATAAAATTGATTATAGAAAGCAAATGATGAAATGGTTTTTGCTAATATATTAAAGCGGAAAAAAAAATGATGGAATAAAATAAAGAAATTACTATCATGAATAAACTGTGTGGACAAAGAAAGTAATGTATCAATAGATTTGGGTAACTCTTGTACTTCTAAAATACAAGAATCCACAAATATTCTAGGCTTACCTGTGAACGCTGATTGATCCTTGCCCAAGTTACATGGCCGTATTGTAACTTCTAATTCACACATATTTTCATATAACATTGCAGGTAGCAGATTTCCGACAGGATAATAACTTGGGGCCGCTTGGTTGAGAAGTGGGGATGCAGGCAAGTCGATCGAATAATATTACTGTTTTAATTGCTCAAGTAAATAAATTAGTAAATAATAAAATTTCTTTGTATTATATAATATTAGGACTACAATGTGTGAATGCAATGGAATATTAATTTTAATTGAATTGAATATGTTATATTCCATTTGATAGGTCCTGTAACTTAGCAAATTTGACAGGTGAGGTAACTTAGTAAAATATAAAAAGAGAAAACGTTATAATCATCAAAAAATTCGATCTAGAGATGTTAATGAATATTTACATTTCAGATTTCGCTGAATCCGAAAAATATACTTTTGAAATTATGTCTGTCTATATGTGAATAAGATGATTCAAGAGTCACTTTGAACAAGACCGATAAAATGTGGTGTATGACCTATCCGCCAAATTTGAAGATTTCAATCAAATTATGGAGATATCCATCCTCAGAAAGTTTGTCTGTCTGTCCGAAATTTGAACATGATAACTTCAAGATATTAAATTTAGTTCGCAGTTAAGTATTTATAATACAAATCTGTATCTAATTTTAAATCAGATTAATCAAAGGATTCGGTTTTCTCCACTGTACTATGAAGTACAAAACGCTTATCAATGGAAATAAAATTTTGACACTGAAAATAAAATTCAGAGCACTCGTAGTATTCATGAATTTGCTCAAAGTCTACAATTTTTTAATCTTGGAAGGAAAGAGGAGTATAACAACTTTATTAGAGAATAGTCGAAAAAATTAGGGTCGGAGCACCATTTCCACTGGTTTAATCTTATACTTTTTTTTAAATTTTATAATTCTTTTGGTAATCTACCATCATAATGTCTATTTGTTTTTACAAATTCTCTTGTTTTATGTAAGAAAATCAATAATTATGGTTAAATTTTCAGTAATTTTATTACTTAACTCATTTTCTCCATTATATACATGTTATCATATAAATGAAAACGTATATTTTCACAAATTTATTAAAATAAGAAATTAAGCTAAAATTAATTGTTAACAAGTTAATTAAGTTGAAAGCTGTGTTGAAAAATGAAACTAAATGACTAGTTATTAAAAGAGAGGCGTCATAATATACACTTTTCAGGGCTCCTAAATGTCTAAAACTGCCATTGCAATATTGGTCATAATGTACAAAATTCAAACTAGAGATTTGAGTAAATTTAAACACATGTTTCATTGTTTTATTAATCTGTAATACCAGTAGATGAATGCATGATTTTGGTCGGGGAACAGAAACTGAGATAATTTTTCTTCATTATGTCTTTAAATTTTACTGGAGTCAACAAAGATGTTTTCTTTATCTATTACCATGAATTCATATATCAGATGTTTAAGCACTCCGAAGAAAATAAAATTGCGCTCATTTACAATACATGTTATTTTAAATAACATTCTACAGTGGAGATAAAGACATTTGGCAAAATATTAACTACTAATGGCAAAGTTCCAAAATGATCGAATATCAAACCTCGTGATTTATGAAAATCAAAACATTTTAATTTGCAAACTCAACTTACTTCGAATTAAGAATTACAAAGAACACTACAATATTTTCGATAATTTAATGAGGAAAATAACCAAAAAATAAATTTGATCTAGTACGAATATAAATAGCTATAAGAGCAGACGATAGTAGAAATCATTCTAGCCATTCAAATAAATAAGAATAAAAAAAGAGATTAAGAACAAACAGCTGTAATGATTCTTTTAAAAATTAAGAATTCGAGTTCAGCTCATTTGATGAATTGTTGTTAAGGTAATTTAAGTAAAAACACCTCTTAGAGAGGGAGGTCAGAATAGATTGTGGAACGAAATGATCTTGATCCAGAGCCAAGGCATTTTTCTATTTTTTAGTGAGGCTCGTTTCAGAAATAAAGAACAAAAATATAGTTGTATTTTTCGCCCTCGAGCCAAGTCTTAATAAGTAAACAGTACAGTTTAGTGTTTTTAGCATTCGAATTAAAAAGGAAAAGAAATAAACGATGTTGAATAGTCGGAAAGATGAAAAAATAATAATAATAATAATTTTAGAAGTTTTATGTTTATATATCTTGCCAATTACGAATTTAAACTTAAAAAATTATTAAATTAACAACTATTAAATTAAAAAAAGCCAAATAAATGAAGGCTACGGACTGACAAGTAAAACACAAATACAGAGAGATAAGATTGATTTCTGAACATACAGAATGAAAAGAATTAAAAAATTCACCGATAAATTATTCCTTTAATTTTTATTTTACTCTTTTCTCTGGCACTTTTGTTCACTGCTACCATTTTTCCTACCCTTGGAGAACCTCATTTCCAATGATTATTTATTTACAATTGGCCTACGATGGATATCAAAATCTCTAATAGATTAAAAATTTCCTTTAAAAATTTAAATAATTATATGTACGGTAGTTACTCTTTGACATTGAAATTTCATTTGGGAATTTTCTATTTATGTAACGGGCAAATACTCGCAAAATCAAAGTATCAAACCTGACGTATGAATCAAAATTTCATCGAACTTAAACAGCCACATATGTTTAAATACATAAGTCAGATTTATTGAGAAATTTAGTCGATAACCTGATAGAGTTCAAGATCCAAATTTTTTATCTTTTTCTTTTTCTCCGAATATTGTTACAAACTCTTTCCATTCTCCCTCCCCCCATAAAGAAAAACACATAATTCTCCATTGGGTCTCTTCTTGATTAATAAAATAAATCTGACCTGAAAATAGGTTTTTAAAAAGTTCAAATGGATTTCAAAGCATAAAAGCAGTTGCATTTTTCCATTACTGCAACACATGCCAGATACTGGTATAATCTGGCTGTTGCATTCAATTAATGTTTGTTCCCATGTTATATTTTGACTAAAAATTGGCATAAATGCATTTTTTTTGTTTGTTTTTTCCTTGTCCAGAATGACAACTGGGACATATATACTCTGGTAGCTATGCCACTGATGCTTAGACTAAACTAAGCTAAGCTGTTTTCTTCATGCTTGAACAAATACTCAACATACATCCTATATCCATTGTATTTGCAGATTCTTAAGCACAATTGGAATTTAGTTTCAAGTTATACTTCAATGATATTTTTTTTAAAATGAAACTTTAACTGAACAGCTGTGCTTTTTAAAATAATTTGTTGTGATAGTTTGTTTTATTAAATCTTCCAAGTATCTTTAAAAAGCTATACCAATCTGCAATGGCAATTATAAGAAAAAAAAATGTTTAAACTTTTTTTTATATCATGATAACTGTTATATATCTTGTTTAATATTAATTCATATACTTTTAAGACTGTTGTCAGCTAGTTAAGTTTTAAATGGTAATGAAAAAAATTCCTTACAACTATATATAAGGTAAAAAATAATAAAAATAAATTGAAGCATTAAGAACATTTGTTAAATGGAGGATTTACAAAGACAAAAATACTATGAATAATCTTGCGTATAATTTTTGCCAACAACATCCTTTTTTCTTAAACTACAGAGCCTAGGCCTACATTCATACCTAGGCTCTGTATTAAAACCTACATCCATAAATAGATTGCCATTAACTTGAATAGCAATTTTTATGTATTTCTGACATTGCTGCACATTTTATATTAAAATGCATTGTTCAAAATTTAAGTTATAGGAATAATTGAAACATCATTGCCCAAACAAAAGCAGTACTCAAGTTTAGCATGGGTTTATTGGTTAAATATGCAATTACAATACAAAGAAATGTTAATGTACCTTCACATTGATTCCTTTTAAGATGCGCCTTCCTTTATGACTACAACCTGCCTGCTTTACTAAGACACACCTCTGGTAACAGTTATGACATGTGAAATCAACCACTAAGACATGAATTATATCTGAACTGTAAACAACAGTATCTCTTCTTATTCGCAGCATCCTTAGTTAAATTTAGCAATATTTTTAAACTTTGAATTTTCACTGGCATCAATATGTTTAAATAAAATGCCATCTTGTTTTAAAAATGAAGTCTTCAGGAGTTCCTTGAAGCTTAGATGAATGATTAAGATTAGATGATCATTAACCATACAGTTAACATGAATCAATTTCCTAACATCCATGGCAATCACATGTTTTTAAATGCTGATTCATCTGCTAGAATTATGCTAAATTATGGAAAAAATAACGACATTATAAAAGTGCTGGATTAATAAAATATGTCAAGACATTTAAAGGCCGAAATTCCAGATATTATTTTGGAAAAATTACATAGTTTCATTTCAAAATCTACTTGCAATTCTCTAATCCCAATATGGAAACTTTTTTCCACTAATCATAAATATTTGAAAGTTAATATTGATTATTAAATTATTATGAATAGGATAAAACCACTTCATTCAAATGCCATAAACCATTTCATGTTTTGATATAATACTAATCTTGATGTGATCTATTAAAGGGTTCTTAATATCTACAAATTATAGAATCTGCAGATGTAGATATCTTTTTATTACAATCAGCATATCAGTATTCATCACTGGTTATCAGAAATAGAATTTTGTTATCAAAAATATAGTCCAGATTTAATAGCGTAAGAAATACAAGCATCTTTTCTCTATTAAATATTATTTGAAATAATTAAGGTTCTCTTTTGAATGAATTTGGTATATATTTATGCACTTCAAAACATAGTTAATTCTGATTAATAGCAGCCAATTAGATCTAAAACTTTAGTACTAAGAAATTATTAAGATAAGTCTTCATATTTAACTTCACAAAAAGACAAATTATTTACCAGTAAAAAAATCTTCAAATCTAGCTAATTCTATTCATCAACTATTCATTTAACTTTATATCTAATTAATTCAATCATTAATTTTATAGTACACTATAAGACTATAGATATATAGACTAGGTAATATAGTTAACAGTGGTATATTTATTTATTTGCTCAATATTTTTTTTACAGAAAATGATAAAATATTGTTCAGTTCTAATTAAACAAATTGGTACTAGTTTTTGAATAAAATTAATTTTAAAAAAAATGAAGTATTTTGAAATTCTTTATTACTCAAAATCAAAAGAATAACAACTCAATCCACACCAAGACATTTATTGCATTAAAATATTTTTACAAAGTAACACAGGTAACTTTACAACACCTAATGGTATAAGCAGCTATCATATGTATATACAATACTGGCTTATATGAAAGCACAGTTAAATATATCAATCTGGAAAGTGGCATTCCAAGAACATGAATAGTATCAAACAATTATGCTTCTGAACAGTGTAACAAGACACAGAGGGTAACAGAAGTGAACAAGCAACTACTGGTTTTTAAATATACAAAATTACAGAATATCACTGTATACTTTTAAATTGGTTAAATATTTCTCAAAGTTAAATTTTAACATTCAATTTCCAAGTTACTATAAATCTACAAACATTTATCAACATATAATAAAAAAATCACTTGTGCAAAATGTAAAAAGAGATGCTAATTTTAGTTCTACTACAGATAAAACAATCTCTTTGAAAAAATATTGTATAATATAAAATTGCTATAAATATGTATGTATACCATACGTATGAATGACCTATAATAACTATTGGCATCAAACTATGAAAATTTCACTTGATTTAAATTTGAAAAAAGCGCAACATTTATCTTTCATAAGTTTTTAGCCTGTTCAACCCTACACTGCACAGTAAAATGCATAATTTAAATGCTCATATATTTGCTTTAAAACTTTCTCATCAAATGGCATGTTTTTGAAACAAAAAAATGTGTTATTTTATTAGATATTGCTTTATAATCAAATACTTATCCCATGTTATGTTTTGAAATAAAGGCCGGATTTTATTTGTGCATTTAAGTAATACAAATTCAATATAATTTTTTTTTTGAATTAAAAAAACTTGATTTTAGTAAATAACATTCATTTTTAAGCCCATGATTTATGTATGCAATTTTGCATATTCGTGAAATTGCATAAAAGAATCATGCCTTTTTTTTAAGAATGGTATAGTTGGTATTTAAAAACAGAGAAAAAAATCACAGTGTAAGGTTAAATACCTATATTTTGTATTCAATTATTATTGTACAAAATTCAGTTACATAAAACATTGTGCATTTAAATATTCTTTTAGGCATGCCAGACGATTAAAAAATATAAAACACTGAACACATTTAACATCTTACAATACAAAACAATCGATCCTAAATCTCACTTTTAATAACATTAAACAAAAAGTTTGTAAAATTTACTTAATTGTTCATTTGCCATAACTTGATACACACTTATAATTAGAAATTTACATACATAATTAATCAAATCATTATTACATGTTTACAAATGAAAAAAAAAAAGTGACTTAAAAAGCTTAATATTTACAGCTCATATCACAAGAGAGCAATCAAGGGGGGAAAACACATGAATATAAATCAGATTTTACACCACGCTAAAAATTAACTAGGATATGTATGAATAAAACAAGGGGAGAAAATTGGAAAGTTTATAAAATCTACTTTGCTACAATAAATATAGCAGATTCAAAAGGAATGCCAAATTCAATAAAAAATAATACATCATACATTGCACATTTCTTTTTAATAATCACATTATGAAAATATGTGAGCACATAATAACACATCAATATAATCACAGAAAAAAACTGCCCTTTTATTTTTGCTATGCTAAAACCTCTTCAAAATATAAATTTTATATCAGGAATTTTGAACTTTTTTTTCTTTCATTTTTCTAGAAAATTATAAGAAAGTATTTACGGGCAATTTAGAAAGAAAATTTGAATTCTATATTTTATAGCTGAATAATAATTTATTCTTACAGTAAATTATCAATAGCACAATTATCCCAATCATTAAGCTGTCAACATTTCAAATTTTAAAATAATTTTAAAGACATTAATGGTATAGTTGCTTGAAAATTATTACATCAAAAAAAAGTATAATTACTATTTATTTTAAGTAAAAATAATGCAAATCCTTTTAACAATTTTGATACTAAGTACAAATCACAATATTTAAAAAGTTAGATTATTTTTTTCAGACAAGTAAAAATTACAATTTGGAGAAAATATTGCTATTTTGCGTGAATATGAATTTAAAAAATTATGAAAAATTGGTACATTTAAACATCCACTAATTTAAATGCATACATATGTTAAGATTAAGGACTATTCTTTTTTACTACCTAAAATTAAAAAGAGTAGAAAATTTATATTTTGAAATTTTTTGTCACTTTAAAATTTTGTCACTTAAACAGAAATTTTACAGATAAAATTCAGTTGGGATATGATTAAGCTCTTAAAAAAGAATCATTTCAAAATTTACATATATGGGAAAATTCCATTCTTTTAGTAATTTATCGCTTTTAGTAAGTTTTGCTGCAGTTGCAAGAAGACTTTTAAAAATCTATGTATATAATACATGCATATTATATTTATATATTACATAATATAAGCCTGATTTGCATATTTTTTCCATTAAAATTTGTTCCATTAAAAAAAAGAGTGGTTTTTATAATCTCTAAGATAATTGGATTTATAAATAAGATTTGTCCTGAATTTGAAATGATTTTTCAACAAGTGTTAAAAGATCATGACAGTTTTTATACACAAAATAGTCTTTTGTAATTTTAAATATGATATAAAACTACACATCAATCAGAAAATGTCGTATAAAAAGAAAAATTAATTATTTTTAGTATTAATTATAAAATAATTAATGTATTATAATGAATTATTATACATTATTTGTATATTCATTACATGATTGTTTAACATGTAACTTCTAAATAGTTGTATTTTAAAAATTTATAACAATTTTTGGTATTTATTTTAAATTAATATACAAAGGGGGAACAAAATTTATTTTCATCAATTAATGAAAAACTTAAAAGATAAAAAAATACAGCTAAGATATTATTCATTAAATAATTGTCTTCATAGGAACTGATAAATGAATTGACTAAACAACTGTTAATGGAATAAAAGGAGGATAAAACACAAAATTAATATACGAAAATAATCCACAAATCAATTTTCAGCAGAAAAATAACAATACAAATGAAAAAGTTAAACATCAAAAGTTGCTTTACAATACTGATAAAATACTAGAAAAATTCAACATGGGGTGAAAAGATGAACCGTAACATGCACTGTATTTTCACACAACATTTTGACAATTAATGAGTATGATTTCATAACAAATTTGAATAGATAAAATAGGAGCGACTACATGGCTGCCCATTTAAGAGAGCCTAGGTTCATGTTCTACATTACTGCAACTGAACATTTTTTTTTTTTTTGACAAACCATCCTTCTTCCGAAAAATGGTACATTAGCATGTTAAATGCTACATAACATGAACACTATCATGGAATGGCAACCATATTGAGTAAGTTCCATTTACCTGACAATTTTAAAAGCTCACTCCATTGCCTTTGCTATGAAATCAATCAGACGCTTAGCATACTGTTCTGGGTGAACTGTTGAGATCTCTGCATTTGTTCCATGCTTAACAACCTTAGCTGCTTGAGCTGTTCGCTTTTTCATGCCATAATGAGTAAGAACATCGACTAAAGCTAAGAAATAAACCTCCTTTTTTGGAGCACCTGGAATAAAAATACATCATTTTATACCAGCAGAGGTACAAAACTTTTTAAGTTTATACAAATAGAACAGTGTGACAATAGAAGGGTTTGCTGAAAAAAGATGTAGCTCCAACCTAAGGGAATTTGGAATTACATGTACTATCATGTGGTTAAAAAAAATAAAAAACAATATTTGGTGCCAGAAAAATGTAGATCAAATCGTTAGTTCTCGTGTTATTCAAGAGATGGAGCTGTCAGTCTCATTTATTTGGTGCAATATAGAGGTAACTCCTGGAGCTATCGTTACTTTTTCTGAAGATTCTTCTACTTAAGAGTGCAAAATGTAAAGATGTCATGAAACTAGCTTGCAAATACATCCCACTAAATGATATGTGGTTCTATGATGGACTACAATCCGGCGACGCAGCAGATGAGCCCAACGTTACAGAAGGAGAGTGTGATGATTAATAGGAGTATAATTTTTTGTTTTTAAAGCCATGTTGTATGTACGTTTTGTTAGTTTACTTTAAATAAAATAATATTACAATAAATTGCATTTTCATTGTGAAATATTTTTCATAGAGATAAACAGACTATCTATTTGGTTACAAGAAATTGGTAGCTCCAACATTCCAACATGTGCCACTTCATCCGGAAAATACAATTTTGAGTGAAAATACTGTCATAATATGTGGGAACAATTAAGAAGATTGACCAAAAGGAAAATCTTCACACACTGTATAATTTGTAATTTTCAAATATTTATTACGGTTTTGTGCAAACTTGAATAATGGGTGCTACTTCCTTTTCATAGCAAACCCATCAATTTTCAAAATACAAATCCAGATGGAATTGGTGTACAATTATAAAAAATGATTATTTAATTCATTTATTTGTTTTGCTTACTTTTCCTATTCAAAATTTTCATATTTCATAAAGAAAAAAAAAATTCAAGGTTATTTCAAGGAACTTTTAAGAAAATTCTTATCTTTTCCATCATTTAGAGAATAATCTAACCTTCAACATTTTAGGGTGGACATTTTAAAAATATAATCCAAGTTCTTTTGTGATTTTTAAATTCTTTACTCAACCTCATTTGGTCAATTAATAAGAAATCAAACTGTTTGCAAATATGTTTAAGATTTTTAACCTCCATATTTTTATTTTAGGAACATCTTTTATCTATGACTTCAGTATCATTAGAATCTTAATTATCTTCAATAAGACTTTTGGCCTTCTGAATATTTTGACAAAAACTTATCACTTGATCCTTAAATTCTATTAAGATAGAATCACATATTCTTTTTCTTGCAATTGCTTCCAATCTACAAGAATAGGAAAAATGATTTTCATCTTATTATACCAGAAAGGGTTTGTTTAGCCAATTTCCTTGAACCTAAACAAAGCTTTTTGTAAACAGTTAAGAACGATTTTATCCAAATGTTTATGAATAATTCTTTGTTTGGAAAATCAAACTTAGAAATGTTATTTAGAATTGTTAAGACCTTCAAGAACATTTTTCATGACACTGAAAGTTTTCAAAAAGGAAGAAAATATTTTTCTTATATTCTGTCAAAAAAAAAAAAAAAAAAAAAAAAAAAAAAAATAGATTTGACACAATACTAAAAATGGATAGATAATTTAGGTCAGTGCCAAGAAATACTATAATTTGATAAGTAGCGTCAGATTTTTTATATATTTTGCCACTAATTTATTATTTTGATGTTTGCATTACTTTCTCAACATTCTTAACACATTACTAAATCATCTCCCATTTCACCTGCTTATTCAGTATCATCTCATTCTCTAGCTACTTAGTTTTGCATATCTTTTTTGGAAGTTTTCTACATTGAGGACATTAGATAGTCTTCCCTTCATGTTGGCAATTTTTTGAATAAATTATACCATTTCAAAAGGAAACAAATGTCCCATATGAATAATATTTCCCTATGTCTAGTTGAATTGTTGATATATTTTCAATTAATTATATTTATAAATAATGACACAGAAAAATATTTTTGCATTTCTCTATTCAATAAGCCAAAAAACTTGCAATTTACTGATAGACCATTTATTTAAATGGTAAAAGAATTCCTTATATCAATTTTCCCATAGTAAAACATTCTTATAAATATCTTTTAGTCTATGAAAATTGAAATCCTATTTTTGGATTTAATTTCTTCATTAGTTTTTTTTCCCCATTCAGAACCAATTGTGTAAATCCACTTGCTTTATTAGGAAAGATTTGCTGAGGACTTTATATCCATTAAGATCAACTGGACATTTAAGGGAACTGTGAACATTTGTATTTCAAAAAAATGATTTTTTATTTTAGTCTAATAAAATAATGGGCATTTCATTGATTACAAACGTACATAATTTGCATAAGTTTGAAAAGTCAAAAGTTTATAAATTATCCGTTAACTATGTATCTAACAATAACCTTTAACTATCTATCTCCTATAATAAAAATAACATTTTTTGCCTTATTTTTAAAAAACATGTTTTCTTCAAATTTTATAAATATGGAATGCATTCTATTCATAACACTCACATGAAATTTTATACAACAATATTTACAAACATTATGCATCTGCTAAAGACATTTTTTTTTCTGAACAAAAGTATTAATCAGGAGACTTTATTTATCAAGCAAAATATCATATGTTTTAGATTTTTTAAATCGTATGGTATTTTTATTTTGTCGAAATCTTTATTATAAGCAAATTTAAATGAAAATAAGCTCACTGTAATTTTAAACAAATACTTGCATATTATATTAATTTTGGTGTGATTTTACTCTGAATTATTTTTTCTGAGCATACTGATTTGTGATTTTGAACTTGAAAATTTTTCGCATCACAATATATACTCGATTTGCCATTAAAAATAACATACTTTAAGAAACAAACATTTTTTTTTTATTATTTTAAAATTAAAATAAATCATTCATTCTATATGCCTAATTTTTTTAAAATCAGAAATTAAATTTCATTTGAGAAAACAACAACAACAACACACTTTTCACTTAAATAAAACATCCTTAATGTATGGAGCAATATCAAATGAATTTCTTTTTTTTTGGGGGGGGGGGGTGAGATGCAGGATTTTTGACATTCTTATTGAATTAGAACATTTCACAAAACAAGTTTGAATGATCATTTTAGTTCTGCTTTAAAGGACTGTGAAGAAACAATGAATAGTATATTATTTTTAACTACTAGATCGATTTTGACAGAATTCTCATAGCAACATCCTTTATTCTAGGACTGGATTTTCAAAGCAACGGCAACTCAAACTAGTTTTCTCTTCTCCCTTAAATTATGGATGAATATCTCAGCCATTTTTTGAAGGACCAGGGTTGCCACTCAAATCTGGGGAAAAAATTCCCTGTACGTACATTCAAGACACAAAAAATACAAAATCAGCATTCATGTGCCAATTACTAAGCAATATGATTTTAAGGAGTGGAAAAAGCAAGGAAAGGAAGCAACAATTCAATATTATTCAAAATAATAACATATTAATTAAAGGTTTAATTCATATATATATATATATATATATATATATATATATATATATATATATATATATATATATATATATATATATATATATATATATATATATATATATTTCTTTTTATTATCTAGAATTTAGCAGGACCAAATTTATTTATTAAGGGGGGATATATTATCTCTTGTGCTCTTTAATAATAAGTTACACAAAATTAAGAAGGGTGAAATAAAACACAAAACATTTTTGTTATCATAATACAAATCATCTAATGATTATTTAAATAAAAAATATATTACCAAGTACAATTATTTTTTATTTATTCATTTTTGCCAATTCATGTATTTGGGCATCAATTTCTGCAAATTTTACACCTATCAGTTTCATGGAGCTAATCCTTAACAAGTAAGGTACGACATTTTTGGCGGCCTAACATACATTCTTTAGCTATTTTACTTTTTCAGTGAACATGAGGAACAGATAATTACCTTTTCTTATTAAAATAGTCAAGATTAAGATTTAAAATATTATTCCGCAGAATCCACTAACAACCTAAGCAGAATTTCAGAACGAACAAAACATTCTCTTTAAATTTGCAATAATTTCATCAGAATCATTTTAACAATTGCTTTCTGTCTTGAGAACCAATCTTTAACCAATCATTTGCTAAAGAATCTATAAACACTTTTTTTATATATAAAAACAAAATAAATATCAATAAAAATAATTCACCTTCAGGACTACGTGTAGCATATATATCACGAGAAGACTTAAGCATATCTGCAGTGAAAGGCAAATCTTCCCTCAGAGCCGGAGGGGAATCGGGTGGTGTAGGCACAGCACCCCCAATACCACTGCCAGCCGAATCTTCATCTTCATCAGAACCGACATCACCTCCACTACCTTCCAAATCTGAAGTTTCGACTTTTTCTTTTTCTTGAGCATCTTGTTCACTGAATTCACAATCATGAATACCCAAGCAGACAGAATAATCCATTAAGTTCATTGAAGAAAGAAACTGAAAAGATAAAATTTTCAAGCATAAATAATGATGATATGAACATCAGATTATTTTTGTCTCACTGAATAACAAACAGCCAATATAAAGTGTAAATCAAGCAAAAAGAGGGGAAAAAAGCATTTAAAGATTATGTGCCTATCAAAACAATAATAGTAATATTGCAGAAGTGCTGTTAATCCCAATTTTTGAACTCTTGTCTATTTCATATCTATAAACTTCTCACTGACAATTCATGATCTAATAAATAGACAAAAATGATTTCTCACTAAATTGACCAATTTCAAATCTTATATTTTTGGATAAAAAAAAAAGATCTTTATGGGTTATAAATGAATATTAAACATTTGTTAATGCTATCTAGTACAAGATATATGAAGGGGGAAAAAAACTACCGTAAATAGAAATTCAAAGTATGGATTATTAAAATTCTATGATGGAATAGATCGATTCTACGTTCAAATTTGCTTAATGTACATCACAAAATATCAAATAAGAAATAACTCAAATTTTTTTGCTCATCTTCTTTACCAATTAAATTGATTTTGACAATTTCATCACTTAAAAAAATATTTTGCAATATTTTAAATCTTCCCCACTACTTCACAATTGCTCCTGGACAGAAATAATAAAGGTTAAATAAAAGTTTCTGTTAACGATTTTATTTACATACACACTTTCCACCTCTTATCTCTTCCGTAATCAATCAATTATTCTGATAAAAAGAAAATTTATTTTTAATTAATTCAAGATAAAACCATTTTGAAATGTTCTTAATTAACTTTCCAACAATAATCGGGACTAAGGATAATGATCTGTATGCACAATTAATTTTAGATTCTTTATTGAGTGCCAATGCATATACATTTCTGACTCAGCCTGAATGTAAATGTGTAAGCCTTAAAAAAAAATGCAAATTATAATTGTTTTGAGAACCACATATTTATATACATTGGTGTATTATAATTATCTTGTTGATCCACTCGAAGGTAATTTCTTTAACACAATTTATAAAACAAAAATGCTTCTTCTTTAACAATATCAAAATGCAATAATTGAGCTTCTTGTATTGTACAGAAGTTTTATTTCAACAAAAGGCACCAGCACTATTTTGAAGAGAATGTATTTTAGACCTTGAGGAATAACATTTGCAATTTTAATATTACATCAATCATTATCTACCAATGAACAAATGTGAATGACTAACTTAATTCTCCCTTTCCCTCTTATACATATATATATATTACGCACACACGCATCTTATACATACATATATTATACACACACATATTTTAATGTTATTTAAAATATGTAACAATATAACATGATAGCATATTTTAATTGATATGTTTTAAGGGCACATGCAGAAAATTACCTTTTAAATGTACACGTTACAGAGAAAATACGAATTTTAATTAACAGTGCTAGGGAAAACCTAAATTAACTAGGGCAGGGATGGCGAACCAGTGGCGCATGCCATTGATGGCACCGGACACAATATTTTGGGCACGCCACCGATCAAAACAGTTTGCATTTTAGTTCAAAATAAAAAAATTCACAATAAAGTAATACGAACAAACATTAGTGTTCCCAATCCATTTAAAATTTCCCATTCCATTTTTAAAAAAACACATATATTTGTACGGCTTTTAAAAATTGGCTTGCTAAGAAAGAAATTGATTTGAAAAGAATTGTTTCAGTAACTGATGGTGTTCCAAATATGGTGGGAAAAAGATGTTTTCATTAGTTTATTTCAAACAGACGAAGGGCATTTGATTCTTGAACTCCACTGCATTATTCACCAACAAGCCTTGTGCTCTAAGAGTGGTTTAACATCTTTTGATAATATAATGGCTACAATATAATGGTATATAATGGATTTCTTATATCATGATAAGATATCTTATATCACAATATAAAAGGTTCTTTTATATCATGATATACAATGATCTCTTAATAATATAATGGATTATGATTAGTCACAAAAAATAGTCAACCTCATATCATTGTAGGTTTAAAATAAGTGTAATTAATAATAATAGAATAGATTTAAAGTAAGCGAAAAGACTTCGAATTAAGGCTTTGTGCATGAAGTTAACTCCTTGTATAATGGCTTATTAATGTATAATAATGTTTGCTGGTTGAACCACGGGAACATACTTCAAAGATTTGTTGACTGCTTGGAAGAAATCAGGTTGTTTCTCCAAAATGAGGGGGGAAATTGAACAATACTCACAGTTGCTGGATGTTATGTGGCTCTCAAAATTGATGTTTTTACAGACATATACCAACAATTTAATGAATTGAAATTAAAGTTTCTAGGAACAAATAAAACAATTATCGTCATGATGGATCTCATTCGTGACTTTGACGCTGGGCTGCATGTTTTCAGGAACGATATTATTACAAGAAACTACAAGTGCTTCCTAAATTTGAAATATATATATATACATCAAAGATTTAGATGTACATGAGAAATCAGACAAAGAAAAAGTTATCGAAGAATTTATTTCCGAAATTGATTCTTCAATCAAGGAATTTTAGCAAGATTTTCTCAGTTCAGAGAATTATTGGAAACGCTCAAGTTTATTATGCACCCTGATGTGACTTCATTTAATAAACTGAATTAGTCCCAATTCAATTAGTCGGAAATTAAAGAATTTGAAATGCAACTGATTGATTTCCAGTCTAACTCAATATAGATTCAAAAATTTATTGAAACAAAAAGATTAACAAGCAACATAAATAAAAATGCCAGTAACAAAAGTTTGGAAACATGGAATTTGATTCCAGACACATTTAACTATTTTGAAAAGCTGCATCATGCTATTTTAAATATTTTCATCTATCTTTGCCTGTGAGTGATTATTGTCAGAAGTGAGTAACAATCAAAGGCTCTCTTAGAAACCGTTTGGCAGATGACTACAATTCAACATGCATTTTTCTAAAAGTAACATCTTACAATCCTAATATAGGTTATTTTTCATCTAATCTGCAAGCACAGAAGTCACACAATACTTTAATTTGAATTATTTGTATAACTAAAACCTTTACTTCGATACAGTGCAAAATATATTTTTTCGTAGTAAATAAAGAGTTTTGAGTTATTATTTAGTTTTATTATTATCCTAATAATCATGAATCAAAATTATTTGACGGTATTTGCTATACCTGATTAAACATTTCTTTAGAAAAAAAAAAAAAAATGGCACTTTGATCCATAAAGGTTTGCCACCTCTGAAATAGGAAAAACACGTTCTAACTGACAGCACTAGGAAGAATCGGTATCTCTAGCTATTTCCGGTTTTGTTCAGTAAAAACCATGCGAGTCTAGATTTGTGGCTTGTGAGATAATAAAGATAAATAAGTATAATAAAATACTAATAAAGTAAAAACAGAAAAGTAAAATTAAAAAACAATTAATGAAGTATTTTTCCCTTCAATGATAGGTTCTTTCTGCAAAACACTGTTTTACTAAGTATAGTTTAATACACTAATCTTGGATAGATAAAAATAATATTACCCAACAATAAACAGAAAATAATATTACCCCCAGTAAAAACATGAATAAAACAGGTTCTACCTAGTGCTCAGAAAGTGTTTTACTTAGTAAATTTGGGTTCTCATTGTAATGTAAACAAATAATTTTGAATTTTGACTATGGTTTTAATGGGTTAAAAAATTTAAATACTATAAAATAAATTCTTCTACAGTAAAATAAAATATATGTGGCAATCCATCTTACCATAGAATCAGCAGTAAGCATTTCCAAAATCTTTTCTTTGGCTTCTGGTCCTATGTATATTTTACAGCCATCTTTCACAAAATCATTATCTTTCAGGACAGGAATATCTTTTTCCTGTTGTAAAAAAAGAAAACGCATAACATGCCTTAAGTCTATTTAAACGATTACATATTAAAATTAATTCATTATTCAGTTTCAGAATACAAAGAATTAAATATATTTGAAAACTTCTATTTTAATTAAGTTATTGCCTATCAGCTTTTCATTGAATTAAATTACAGGATTCCCCCCCTCCCCTCTTCTCATGGCATTGAATTGGCATAGAAAATTTGTGCAACAAAAATCTTAATAACTGTCATGCAAATAAAAACCAATGATTTAATTACATTAATTTTATTAACCATTAATAATGATTAATGTTTTTAATAAATTGCACAACAAAAATGGAATAATACCTATCTTGGAGATATATGTATAAAACCTAACATTTCTAAAAAGTCAATATAGTTTGTTAAGAATGACAAAGTGTTTTCATTTAACACAATTTTGTTCTACATATTTAAAAATTAATATTCTAATTGAAAAACTATTGATTTTTATAATGTACAGAAAATATGAAAACTCCAATAAAAAAATTATAATTTTTTTTTGTTTTAGTTTTTTTGCAATACAGTAAAGTTTAAGAGGTTACAAGCACTAATTTAAATGCCAATATTGACATTTTATATTTAAAACTTTAAAAAAAAAAATCAGCTGGAGCTTTTAATATTTTGCTGTATCATCTTCCATCACACAATGTGATATTGACAATTTATTATTAAAGAACCGACCTGAGAAGGTTTAGGTTTAACTGTGGATGGGATGATGCCCTCTCGAGAAAGAGTAAACTAAAGAAAAAGAAAGGAAAATGTATACAAAATTACAATAATAATACAATGATCCACAGAAAAACTGTAGGAGATTAGGGGCAAAAATATGTAACATGCTTTTAATGTATAATATGATCATGCACAACATAAAATTTTGCATGCAAAAATACATTCCTATCTACAAAATATCTGGGATGTTGGCTCAGGCCATACATTGATTTGATTTAATAACTAAGATGGAAGGCTCAATGTAGAAAATATCAGCATTTTTACTCAAGCACTCATTTCTTTTTAAACATAAAGTCTAGTAATTATCCAATTTTTATAGCATAATCACTCTTAATTGTAAACAGCAATTTTGAATTTTATTTTTTAGGGTAGAAGCTTTTGAAGCAAATGGAATAAAATTATTTATTGACTTAAATTTTCATAAAAGTGTGTGCCTATTATAATTTGATTATTTTTTCAAAATAAATTCATATATTTATAACTGTTATAAAGCATGATTAATTACAATGAGAAGTTTTAAAAATGCAGTGTAATAACTAAAATTATAATCCACAAAATTTTAAAGTAATTTCAGAAATATATATATATATATAACCTTAAAATATAGCTGGTTTGAAAAAATACAGAAATATAATTCTAGTAGAGCACTTTTTTTTTTCTTTTGAATTATTGCATTCCAAATCATATCCTATTCTGCTATAAAATTGGTTGCATTTGAAACAACAACACTACAATTTTTTTGAGAGATATTGTTTTTGTTTCAAAATGCATTTTCTGATTGAAGTCACATTTCAAAAATGAAGATAAGAAAAAAATTACATATTATATGCCAAATTATTTAGTGCTTCATTAAAATCCTTATCATGTGCCAACTTTCTTTCTTTTTTTTTTTTTTGATATATGTAATTACAAGAATAGAAAGTCTAGAACTCAATATATAACAATCCATAGGATGGTAATAATATAAAAATAAAGAAAAGTTTTGAACATTTTTTGTACATGTATAGAGATCAATATTTTAACTGTAGTATTGTATCATAAAAATTAAAATAATTCACAATTTTCAGCAAAGTTCTGTGTTTGTTTAATGATATATTCCAAAAATCTCTTTTATGGTATCTAGCAACTTCTATAGTTCTAAATCTATTTTTGTATAAGCAATGTTTAAAGATATTACAAATTTAAATTCATTTTTTTTTTTTTTTGGAGGGGAAGGGATAGCTTTCACACATTACTAATAATTTAAAGCACTATGCCTACATTGATAAACATACCAATAAGGATTTATAAAAATTAATTACTTCTTAAAAGAATCCAAATTGGAGAAAAAATATCAAATTTTTAACTTACTATTAATTTCCTATAAAATAATTTTAGAAATTAGAAAAAAATAATTCAGGAAAAAAACTTAAAATAAAAAAGATGTTGAAGAAGTAATGTTTACATAAATATAAATAATGTAAAATATATCAATGTATATTCAGTTAAATTTATTCCAGTAATAAAAGTAACTGTAAAATTTTATAATGTGAACATTAAAAAAACTTATGCTAAATTTAAAAAACTTCATGAAATTTTTCATCTGAATTTCTAGTAAATTTATTAAAACCTACCTTCTCTTTGTCACTCGCCTCTCTATCAACAGTTGATCCCTTTTGGGAAGAAAAATAGAAACATATCAAATGAGATTCATACAAAAATTTAATTTTAATCTTTAAGACATATTTATTAATTTAAATCTTATGTGAAACTCCTCAAATTGTCTGAAACAGGGAAAATTATTTTTAGGAACACTTAGAAAGATGCAGTTGTTTGTAGTTTTCAACATGCAGCTAACTTGTCTATACTAATTAGAGATTTAAGAGAAATTTAAAAAAAAAAACATAATAGAGCTTTTATATAAAAAATACTTTTACATAAAAAAAACATTTAACACTGTTTAATCCAATTCAATCAAGCCTTTATATCAAAAGGATTGCCACTCAAATCTAGAAGAAAATTTCCTGCATGTATATGTAGTAGAAGAGTAAACATGTGAAAAACACTTATGAGCTAGTTAACAATAATCCACTAGTTTTTATTAGAGAAAAAAAGCAATGAAGAAGTACATAAAAATCAATATTACCTGAATAACAGTACATTATATGGATGTTATATTAATATACGGTGGGGGTGGGAATCAATTTACTACCTAGAATTTAGCAAGACATAACTCACATATTAAGGGATAAAAAAAAAGATTTGGAAACTTACCTCATACTCTCTAATTTTAAGTCAAACAAAATTAATGAATACAGCAAAATAAAACATAAAATAAGATTCTGGCTATCATAATACAAATCATTTAATGATTACTTAACAAAAAACATTACAATTCAAAACTAAGAATCATATTTTTTCTTTACCAATATATCCGAGAAAAAAAATTATGCTTCACTGATCTTATTTGAGATATATTTAGAAATCCTATTTGATCTTTTCTCATAAAAAAAAAAAATCACTGATTGACAAAAACAATTGATTAAAGATAATAATTCTAAAAAATTAATAAATAATACATAACATTTATTAACAAAGTTCAGAATGATGAAAGACACATGACAAGTATAGAAATAAGAATTTTGCTAACATTAAGCATCAATATGAAAATTTTTTACCATTGAAACTTATTAAAGGTAAATATTACAGAATTTACTAATTATTCTAAAGAGAATATTTGGAAATGTAAAGAAAATAATATACATATCACAAGAATTTATTCTTTTAATGTACATGCAAAAAAATACTAGATAATTATTTTTCTCCTTAGTTTAAAAAGAACATTGCTTAATAGAATAGCAGTTATTTAAGATAAGTAAATATAATCATGACATCCAATGGGAAAATTAAGACTTTTAAATGATATCAAGAAAAGAGTTAATAATATAAATTATCAAATAATAAAACTTTCAAATAACAATGCGAGATATATAAAATTTACTTTATATTTTATAAATTTTAACAAATTGAGATTTTTTCAACTCTATGAATCAATCTAACGACCTTTGTTGTTGTATTTATCATAGTGAAAGAAATGCAGGAGAATAATTATATAATAGAACAGTAAATATTTATGAAAGGCAAGGCAATATATGCTTATATGCACTTTACCAATTAAAATTTAGAATTATACAATCTGTAATTGTTACTAGCATAATTAGGAATAATTTTTCATTTTGAACTAAATATTCATTTTGAGGACTATTTTTGAAACTATATTTTCTAAGTAGTTCTTATGAGAACTACTTTTGTGTTTTTAAAATTCTTAAACTTCTCATCTCATTTATTTAATACCATTCTTTTACAAGCAACAAAAAATTATTTAATTTTACTTGAATTGTTGTGGTCTATTTTTAATTTCTAAAAAGTTAATTAATAAATATATTCAGCTTGTATAAGAAAAATTTTTAAGTAAAAAGAAAAACAGAGTTTAGAGTTTGACAAAGATTTTGAAGCTTTTTTTCTTTTTCTTTTGCAGTCTTATGTTTTTCATAACTCGATATTTCTAAGAAAATTTGATTTTGTTGTTTCACAGTTTTAAAAACTAAATGAATGCATTTTTTCCAATTCAAAAAGATTTTATACACAATATAAATTTAGCAAAACATATTAAATTACTGATACATGCACAATGCTTCATATATTCATGGCTAACATTTCATCATAGATGGTTCAGATATAGATAATGTGCAGTTACATTTTTCTCTTTGACACTCTTGCATATATAATTCTCTCATTAAAACAGTATCACATGGGAAGCAAAAATTAGGTTCTTTGGACAATAATCTTTTTATATTAAAAAAACTTATAGCCTTCTAGTCTAGTTTTCATAAATGATAATATAGTTTAAAGAAACTTACTTTCAAATCATATTTCTTATGAATCTTCAGACGATTTGAAAATATATTACGCATCACAACAATATAAGTTTCTGCTCCATCTACTGTCAATCTGTACATGCCCAGATACTGAGGTAATAATGTTTTTCCATGCCTTTCAACTATATACTATAATAATAATAAAAATAAAAAAAATGTCGATTTTAAAGTATAGTTAAAAACCATTCAGATAATATATTCAGACAAGATTATATAAAATATTAAAAGAAAAGTATATTTGAAGTGATTTATGAGTATCATTTATAACCTCCCCCCCCCCCCGGAAAAAACAAGAAATTTTAGTAGCTTTTAAATGATTCATTAAATGAAGAGGCAGGGGACCTGATGCCATCTTAAATTTGCTCTTATTGAGCTAATAACAGTACAATGATAAGTGCATTCATTTGTAATTCACAGAGTAATAAAGTCTAACGTACATCTCTAAATTTGATACTGATCAAATTAATTACTAAATGATGCAGATAACCTGAAAATGAAATAATTTCAAAAATAAAAAATGTATCCATAAATTTTAGAAAAATTCAAATCAAAAACAACATTAAAGACAGGTAAGCTAAGATTAAATGGTCTATAAATTTTTCCCAGGTTTTTATGTGGAATTTATATTTAAAGAGTCTATAAAAATAAGTTTTAAATTCTTAACTTCCTTGCAGGAATGAACTAAAAAGTAAAATAAAAAAGGGAGAGGAGGAAAGAAATCAAAGAATGCAGAGTTAGAATTAAAAGAATGGTAAACATCCAAGTCTAAATGGTAATTTTTATTCAGTTCAGAATTTTTCATAAAATGTAACCAACTCACAGGATGGTACTGTTTCAAAAGACTATGCATTTGCTCAACTTCTTCACTCTGTAGAGTCTTCATGATAAATAAATGATCATATGACTCATAGAACTTTGCTCCACTCCTTCCTGGGGAACTAATTTCAATAGGCTGATACTTAGTAAGTGAATTCTGTATAATAAAGAAAATTAAAATTATTACATGAGCTTCCAAGAACTGCACAACAATAATATACAAATATGCATATATTTTATATTATATAAAGAGGCACAATCTGAGTAACATTAATAATAAGTAAATAAAAATGTCTATAGAAGTAACAAATAATTCTTAGATAATTTTACAAATCATTCTTAGATAAATCAATTACAATAAGTGTTTGTTAAATCGCAAATCACTGAATAAATAGCTAAAATAATTTTTAAATTTGGTAAAAACACTTAAAACTTCAGTTTTTTCAAAAATTATTGATCTGGTATTGCATAATGCAGAATTATATCCTATTTCAGATATAGTTCATATCAAATTTCAATTTCGCATTTTAATGGTTTGTTAAAAAAAGACGATACTTAAATTATTACTAATAAGATGAACTCTACTCATTTTCTTTATGAATGAAACATAATGGCTTAAATGGATGAACTTTAGCATACTTTAAGGCATCCCCCACTCTTCTGCAGATTTCATATATCGGGGGATAAAGGACTTAAGGCCTTATTGAACAATACATATACATGGGCAATCATCAAAACATACATGTTTTCTTCACATTTCTGTTCTAGGCTGGTTATAGTATGTTATACAATGTATGATATGTTTGCTCTAAATATCACTTCAAAATGAAATTATATGGTTATTTTAAATAAATAATACATTCATTATTTTGTTTTTGTTGCCAGAAGCACCATTTGCATAATATCATGTAATTTTTTATATTGAATTGAAAGAGAAGTTACTGAATTACTCTAGACTTTAGTATTGAGAAAATAAAATTCGTCCATCAGTGTATGGAGGTCTTCAAGAAATCCTTATTGAGAGATTATTACAATAAATGCAGGCAGGCTCATTGTTGGTTCTACATTATTAAAGTTGCTGGGACATTGAGATAAAAGACGATCAAGTTCAAATGAAACATTCAATGAAAAACATCATAAAATCAAAATGTGAAATCCTCAGTTGAAGGATTTTTCTCATTTGAAGGTTAGTGAATTTAATAGGAATATTTATTAATGTAATTTAAAATGTTAAAAAAAAAAGAAAGATTACAAGTGTATTTTTATTAACAAAATTTAGATATTTCAGAAGCTTGAACAATGTTAAATGTAACTAATATAAATATAAACAATGACAGTTATAAAAGAGATCCTATGTTACTTGAAGGTAAAGCAAATAATATTACTGATGAGGGAAGTGAAGAGATCAAATCACATAATCCTCAGAAATTAAAAATGGAATGAGCACAAACAGAATAGAGTATATGAAATTGTGTGCAGAATTAAAAGGGGGAAGAAACTTTAGAACTTCTAACTTCTCTTATGAAAAGTATATGAACTTTAACAATGAAAATTCCAATTAGATTAGAAGTTGCGATTATTTCTTCTCATTCATAAGAAAGAACAATCATTTCTAAAAAAGTTCTAGAACAATTTAATTTGGAAATTCTTTTAAATTTATAACAGGAGAAAGCAGCAGATATTATTACATACATTAAAGATGATGAATTGGGAGATTATGCAAAAGTTAAAGCCGTATTATGAAGAGAATTTGACTTACACCCAAAAATTTAGGAAGATATAATGCCAGGTGAATGGAACAGACATACAATTCATATCTAGACAAACTACAAGTTGAAATTATCATTTGAAACTGAAAAATGTGATAGATTTGGAAACTTTAAAACAATTTGTGATATCAATAAAATATGTTCAATTGTTGACAAAGAGATTATGCATTTTATGAATGTAAGAAGAGTAAATTTCTTTTGGTTTAAACCAAAGTTTCCGCAGATTTGGTTAAGGAAATCACTTTATATAATATATTAAAGGAGAAAATCTGTGGTTGAGAGTTTTAAGCTGAGTAATAAAAGTGGTTATCCCATAAATGTATCAAAAGATTTACTAACTGGTATAAAGAATTCTAATTGTATTCCATGAAGTAATGAAATTCATCTTTCTATAAATTGATCTATTTATAAAAGCATATCTGTCAGCAATAAAATTGCACTGGATAATTGAAATATTTGTGTTTCAACAGTTTGAGGAATTGTAAGATAATTTACCGCAGAAATAAATTCTCTTGAAATATTCATAAGAAGAAACATCATTTAAGTCTGCATTTCTCAGATGAATAAAAAAAATAATAAAGAGATGGTTTCATAGGATATGAGTAATGAAAACAAAGATATTCAATTGACCACAGATGCAGAGGTTCCAGCTTTTCAACCTCTGCATAAGAATAATTTAATTCCAACAACTTGTAATCTTGTATATGAATTAAATCTATCTGGCTCAGCACCTTTGTTTGTTTTATTAACAATGAATCAAGTAACTGTTATACATACATAGGTTAGTTGGACATCTGTGAAATTCAAATTTTCTGAGCAATAAGTAGATAAACTTCAATTGAAAGAAGAAAAGACTAACATTTCTGCATAAGGAATATATAATTTGTCTTTTAATATAAAATCTAGAATTAGTGGAAATATTTTAAATAGAGACAAGAGTTTCGATTTATATTGGTTTGGTAGTTTCAAATATTACCAAATTTGCAGCTCTGAGCTCTCTGACATGAACATTTCATCTTTAATTAATATCAAATTAGCAAATGACAATTTATTTTTTTAGCTTGGTCTAATCCATTTTCTTTTAGACGAAGAACATTTCTATAAGCTTTTAAAATGCCAAAATTCCCTTCAAGTTCAAATATAAGAGTATAACCTAATATTTTCAGTTATATTGTAAGAGGGAGTCTTCTATATATGGATGAAAATAGTATACATTGCGATGATTACACAAAAATTTTAGATATAAAAATTATGTTTTATATCCCAAAATATTTTTTTAAAAACTTTTACAAAAAAGTTTCTATATTTATTATATATATATTTTTACCCTAACATATTGATACTGCCAATATTACAACTTACCATGTTTTGGAGAATTTACAGTAATAAAAGAAGGGGGGGAGGGAAGGAAAAAATATATATATTTTGTAACAAAGTAAACAAATTATATGTATATAAATCACTGAAATATGAATCTAATAAATAGTTTATTACCATGTATTCTGCATCATCTATGCTGAAACGCTCCCTCAGATTTCTAAATACAAGAGGGCAATACTCTTTGACTTTAAAATGACTTGGCATGCTCTCTCTAAATAAAAGGAATTATTATTTAAAAATAAATTGAAAATAGATTGTAAAGAACAAAGAAAATTATCTGAAAGGTATTATGAAAAACAGTAAAATAATGCCATAATTTTTCCAAAAATGATTTTTTTAAAGTAATAAATTTATTACTGGTTACGAAATCAAAAGAGAAATAAATAAATTAAATATTATTAACATATTTCTAATTGCAAAAGCAACATATTAATGAAATTTTTAGGCTAAATAGAATACTTGTAGCTCAAAGAAAATAGTATTTAATATTTCTTTTTAACACAACATATTTCGGAGAGACCCCTCCCCCACACACATCAGAAATGAGAGAAAAAGACACATCTGTATAATAAATATATGACAATTGATAACAAAATAAAAGTAAATATTTCTCAATTATTTCAATTTAAGAAATTCTTGTACTATTTATTATTCTTATAACACTTATTACTGATTACTTTTCTTTCATTCTTATTATATTTACAAATAAAAATATGTACAAAAGTCTAGATAAAAAGTTTATTTTTTTTACTTTAATATTAACAATGATAAAACTGCAAAACTTTTAGTTTAATTTTAAAATGAAATGATGCATACCTAATATTAATAAAGACAAAAACACTTTCCACAAAGAAATAAATATTTAAGTTTATTTTTTTGCCTAATTTAATGTTTTAAAAGCCTTGGAGTTCTGATAGGTTAAGAGTTGAACATTGTTAGTACTGAATGTAACCAAATACAGAAACTACAAAGAAAATTATAAAAAAAAGGCATTGGAAAAATTTCTTACTTATTGAAATGATGATTGTCAACCTTTATTTTGCTAAAAGCTTTGAAATCATCAGGCAAGAGCATAACAGGTACATTAACATGAGTCAATTCATTTATCTAAAAATAAGAACATAATAATTTTTCATTTTGCTTTTTTACAGTTAAAAAGAAATCAAGAATTTTTTTTTAAATTTAATAATTCTACCTATATAAATAAAAAAATTAACCAAAATTAAACATATGTTTATATGCTTTATAAAGAAAATTAGGTTGCTAATAAGCTTGTTTTAATTTTTTTGAATTATAAACAATAAATGCTAATATTGTTTAGTTATTTTACAACTTCTATTAAAACCAATCTACAAATTATAAAAATATTTTTATCATTATATTTTATACAAATCTTAAAAAATTCTCTCTTTTTCTAGTTATTTACAATGTAAAAATGTATAAAAAATTCAGACATTTTTCTCCAAAGTATAAGTAAGTATGCAGATAATAATAAAAATTGTGTTGTTCTATTAAGCCTCTAAAACTCAAATTGATTTTAATCCTTTCACTATTAACCTGGATGTGAAAGCTCTATATTAATGATCTGTGTTTGAACTGGTTTCTATTTCAAATGAGGGATGCAAGATGCAATTCAAATTGTCACAAAGGAGTTGTAAGCAAGTCGTCATGCTTTACATGTTAAATTCTTCATTCGAAAAATTAACTAACCCATTAGTATAGAACTTGTATGGCCAGGTTCAGCAGGTTAATTGTGAAAGAGTTAAGAATAAATTTAAGGATTTTTTTTAAATGACAAATATACAAAGACTATGAAAAATCGAAGCAAACTTAAATATTAAAAACTTTTCCCCTTGGTTTTTTTAAAAAGAAAAATTAGAAAATTGGTTCAAAAATCATTAAATAAAATTCTTTTTATAGATATTACAATAATTGCCACTTAACATAATAAATTTGGGATCACAATTTTGACAAGATTAATTGATAGATAACAGTAATGAAATTGCATAAAAATCAACTATATTTTTATCACATCAGGGATGGGAGATTCTTACTTCAGGGGTATCTATAGTTTATTTCAAAAATTTTTATTTTTTAAATATTTATTAATTACCACTTATTAACTATTATTTCTTGACAGTTCACCTACATGTACTTCATACTTGCATTACTTTTTAAAATTTGTTGAAATGGTGTTGTATGCTGCATTTTAAAATACACAGTGCTTGACTCATTTTGGCATTTAATGGAGAGTTTCTAAAACACATTTGTTCCTGCTAGAATCATTAACATTTATTGCTAGGTCTTGCTTACAAAAAATTCACAATTTTAAGAAAAAAGGCTTTGAAATTTTCAACTGCAGTATACAGTTGTGTTGATTCATTTTTATCTGTTACTTTAATATCTGTTAGACTTTTAATTTTTCTTAGCACTTAAAGCAATTCCTCCAAAAATCCACTTTTCAATTGTAATTCAAATGTAGAAATTGTTCAACAGATTTCTGCCAAACATGGAAGCTTAATGGTCTTTTTAAGGTACCTGTCTAGAGTTTAAAAGGCAGTTTTTGATGAAAATTCACATTTTTTTTTTATTGTTTTATTTTAAAACCCATTTATTTGGGTTTCCAAATTTGTGTTTGTTTTAATTCTAAGATAAATTGAAACTGAGATATGTGATGTTTTATAAACCACTGTAGCTGAAAACGAAACCAGAAATAATAACATATTTTCCAACATATTATCAAATACGTGCCTCCCTAAATTATGATTTATTTTATAAGTTCTATCATGTTCTAAAATAACATTTTATATGAAAATTAGTCTGGGACCAGAGATAATTTAAAGGAAATGATAATATAAAACACTCATTTAAGGCTACTCCTACAGTTTTAAATTATCTTTCAAATATAGTAAAATACCAAAATATAAAGATAATTTTTTATTTCCTTGCATTATATTTAAAATAAATTAAAGGAAGAGGAAAAAAAGGTTTTTAAAATAACATGGCTTTGACTTCAAAATCTGACTAATAGATGGCATAATATATTATTCAAATAAATATTTTTTTATATTGTTTAATAAGAATAAATTTTTGGCACAATTTTACTATTGACATTCAATCTATAATTACTTAATAATAAAACAACAATTAATAATTAAGATTATATTACTTTTTTATTGTAATGGAAGAGGAAGATGGAAGTGAAATTGCAATTGACCTCAAATGAGGTTTTGAGCATTAAACAAAAAGCTATTATATTGACAGTTAATTTTGAGTCAAATAAATGCTAATCATAGCCTATTTTTTACAACAAAAATTTTAATTTGACCATTAAAAATCATAAAATATCTAAAATTTATCAAAATTGCAATTATAAAGGAATTTTTTTAATTATTTATATACCTGAACATGCAATAAATACATATTCTAAATTAAAGATAAATTGTTAGTAATAATCATTATTCAATTAACTAAATTACCAATCAATTATGAAAGTCTAGAATGGATAGAATCGATATACAGACATTTTTTAAAATATGCATATGACATGATTGCAGTACATAAATTGTAATGAAAAAATGTTCATATAATATTATCACATATCTAAGGCAATATGACAAGTATTTAAACAATGATTACTAAATTGAATATTTTGAAAAATGCATTTTATTAAAAATTACATTTGACAGATAGGTTCATTCTATGTGAACTCAATACAGGGTGCAAAACTCACAATCAGATTTGCTTGAAATTTGGCACACATATACTATTGGTATAGACTTGGGGAAATATGAAGTTTTATTGAGTTATGTCACATCATTTTTGAAAATTATAAATCTCTGAAGTTCTCAGAAATGGGGCTGAAAACAGCAAAATGCAATTTACTGAATTGTTGCAAAAGCTTTTCTTATTGAGTTAAAGACCTGGGATAGATGCAATTTTAAGCAATTTTCACGCTCTTTCCTATGATATGCAACACCATATATGTTCAAATAAGAAAGGGAAAAAAAAAAAAAAAAACTTAAAATCTAATTTAAAATTTTAATTTCATTTTTCAAAAAAATATATAAATTTAAAAAAATTAATCCAATGTAGAGTTTGCATCATTGTAAATCAAATGACAAAACAAATTTAAAATGATGATTACTTCATTGCAGAAAAAAATAAGTGTCACTTTCCTTCTACTTTAAAAACTTCCTGGTGAAAGATGAGATTTAAGAATTTTCTTTTTGAATTTGTATTGGGCCGTAGACCCATCTGAAAAATAAAAGATCTTTTATTGGAAGAATTTCAAATTTAGCTGCCAAAAATGATGCAAGCGTCTTTCAAAAGATATACACAATAACTGTATTGTGCTCTAAGCAATCAGAAATAATTATGTAATTGACAAATTGAACTTTGTTTTCCTCTTTGAAATATACAACCAAAGAAGGATTGTGACCTATTGGCTTGCCAGAGTAGCTCTGTGCCTCATCTTGTAAGTTTTAAAAAATGACAGATGACAACAAACTCTAATTCTTTCAGTTCTTTTTTTTTTTTTTTTTTTTTTTTTTTTGTAGGATCTTTGTTGCTTGGCAATGAAATCATGTTGAACTAAAGAGGACATCTGCTGAAGAACAAATCAATAAATTCTTTTGAATCATTCTCTGACATCTGTAGGTTACAACAGTCAACTGTAACCTATTAGGTTGAATTGTACTTTTTTCAACAAAAGATTCTTTCAAAATATTACTTACCTCAGTTCTACCTGAACAGTAAGTACATTTTTCCATGTTGCAATCAATAGACAATGGATTACAAAGCATTTTTGAGAGGCACTGCTAGTAAATTTGTACTTTACCATTTGTTACAATATTCAATTTAATATTTTCTATCACTTGTTTCATGTTTAGATGAACAGCATACATTTGAACCACTATGACTGAAAAACATATAATGCTAATATCTCAATTCAGAAAATTTAGAGTAGTCTATTTTTATGCTGATAAACTTGTCCTTAAAATGTTTATACACTTCAAGGTTACACAGTACGAGTCTTTTCAAGTCTATAGAAATAGTACACAAATTTCAAGAAAACCCGAGTTGGTGAAAATAAAAACGGTTTTCTTCTGTGTTGAATTTACATGGAATGACTCAGATTCCATCGGGTTACAAGCCAATATTTAGAAGATTACAAAATATGAGAATGTCATAAATTACTTCTGTAAAGGTCAGAAATTTTGGGACATTTTCAAATATTAAAATAGTACACAAAAATTAAAAACCTTCATGTTAAAATAATTAGAAGAAAAGTTATTCTAATTCAGTATAATTTTATAATAAAATTAAAAGTACTTGGAATTTTTATTCATGAATATCATATAAAAAATATTATTCTTTCAATATTACAAGTCTTGAACAACCCTTTCAAATTTTTTGCATAAAAATAACTCACTGTATGATTCACACCCCACATGAATACACTAACTAAAGGTTCATTGGCACGAAACAGCTTAGCTTTCTGGTATTTTGGCTTAAAATGTTTCTTCTTTAGTTTACTGCTACCTTTTTGAGTAAGTGATGCCATCTAGTAAAAAAAAAAATATATATATTAATAGATGTAAAAGGAAACACACATTTAAATTAAGTTAACAATATCTTTCTTTCTATTTGAAACATAACAATAAGAAGAAAATTTTTATGGATAAAAAATTTTAAAAATCAAAAATAAATTAAAGGAAATAATGGAATGTGAGAAAAATAATTAAAGGAAACAAACAATAAGGAAAATGATTTTTGAGATTTAGAAAGATTTGCTTATTACCAATTTGAGACATCAAAATCTATAAAAACACTACTTTCAAATATTATAATTAAAAAAAAAAATTGCATTCATCAACTATAATGAAAAAAGTAGCAAGAATAGCTCAATGAATACTTTCCTGGCAACGGAGGAAATTAGAATTAATAAATTCAATTCATTCTAAAAACTTGAGTTTGTAATTATTTTATTGAATATTTTCCCATCTAAAGCAAATTTAGCGTCTTATCCTCAAAATACATTAAATTTACCTAATTATAAATAACTACATAAAAATTAGGTAATTGTAAAAATTCAGTCATTCAGTATTATGGATTTATTTTTTTTATATATTAAAAAATAATACAAATAAATGAATAAACTTTTATGTATAATTTTATCAAAGTGATAACAGATTTGGTTTATCATTTGCTCATAATGTAGCTCAAATATAATAACATTTAAAGATAATGGGCTAGTAATGAAAAATAAATAATATACTCAAATAAAATGGGTTAGTAATGAAATAGGCATGATTGCAACAATTAGTCCAAAAACAAACTTATGGTAATTATACAGAATAAAATTAGAGAAAATTTCTGAAAAAAAAAAAATTCTTATCATCTTTTTTTTTTAATGCAACAATTTCCTTATTTTGCTCTGAAGTACAACATGTTTATAAAAGGAAAATGGCTGCCAATACAAAGAATGAAAGTCACAACACTGAAGTTTAAGCATTTGAAATTTCAAACACAAAATATTGATAGGATAAAATGATTTTTTTAAATGATTTCCTATAAAAGATAAATTATTTTCAAATGTAATAAAAACCAATATCTAAGTTAAGGAACTGATATTTATGCAAGCTACAGAATCAGCTTAAATTTAAGTAGCCAATTTTACATATTTACAGAAATATAAGTTTGCAATATAAATTTTATGATATAATTAAATAAATAATACTCAAATACTAAATCAGCAACACAAATGAATCATATTTAATTACTTGAGTACATATGATGTGCCATAATGTAATGTATTTGTTTAAATTTATTTTTAAATTGTTTCATAATACTTATTGTCTTATCTCAATATTATGTAAACATATTATTATGAATAAAATGAAATAAATGTTTTGCATACATTCTAATATATTTACTTACTCCGAAAATTACATGTACTCCAAATAAAAAAAATGTATACCCGAAGGGATAAAGATAATTTGTTACTACATCTTCAAAGAGTCACTGTCATTAAAGAATGATTATTATATATATAAAAAAAATTAACAAATTTAAATATATTTTGTAAAATTCTGATAAAATAGATTTTTACAACTGATTATTTTAAAAGCACAGCTATTATTGATTATCCTATATTTCTTTTACATTAAAAAAATTCTTTAATCTGCCATATACCATACACTATACTTGGTTTCACAATCAAATTTTATCAAACAAATACAGTCATAACTATATATATATATATATGAATGATAAAATTGTGACTATCAAATTGCGGTATTAACTTTATAGGCTCATACAGCCTTTCCCATATAAAACAGGAAATGTATGGTAAAGAAATAAGTTATCATAGGTAATAAATAGGTGTGGCTACAATAATCCATATGCTGATGAGAAAAAAAATTTATAGAAAGACCAATAGAGCTGAATTAATGTAACTACGATAGATATTTGACCAACCAATTCATTGAAATAGAACCTATTAATAAAGATTAATTAAAAAGGTAATTAAAGAAGGATTTCAATTGGCTCATTTTTCAAATGCATTTAATCTTCATAAATATATATAATTTTTTCGGAAGAGAATATAAAATTAAATTAACAGAATCTAATTTGTCTTTCACACTTTATTTCCATACAGAAAAGAGAAAAAATACAAAGAAAAAAAATCGAATTACTTTTTTGTAATGATGTGTATTTGCTTTTCAAATAATTTTAGAAATCACAAGAAAGCTGCTGCAATAAGTATAAACTAAACTCAATCGTACTTATAAAATCAAAAATTCATACCTGATTTTCTATTTTAATGAAGTTTTAAATTCAAACATATTAAAATTTAAATTCTATCAGCTTAAAAAAGTTTATCTGCCTCACTTATAAATATATGTGCAATATTTCTATCATAATAAAAATAAATAAATAATATAATAAATCAATATAAGCACAAATTTAATCATTAAAGACTTTACAGACGCCGGCTAAAATTTCAAATAAATACTATCAATAAAAAATAATTCAAAGTGTAAACAAAAAATTACATAATTAATTAATTCAATATAAAATATTTCAGAAAAGAGAGGCTTTGATACGCTGTAGGAGGAGTGAATTATGTAAAAACTGCATTATTATTTTGAACTCCATGGATTTTTAAACATAAATACCGTAAATTGACAGCTAATGTCATAATTAAATAAGACATTAATCAATACTTAAAGTAATAAGATCCAATTCAAATACTAACTTTGAATGATGGCACCCTTTCGTCGCACTCAAGGAAATTTCACAAAAAAAGATAAACTTAACTAATTTCGGCAATTAAAAAATATACAATACACTCCTTAAAATTTTCAGACATTTTCCTGTTTTCTTCGCAGTTTTTGTTGCCAGATTCTGCTCATAAACCTTGGAAACCTTCTCCGATTTCGTTTTTATTTTAAGTTCTCTCGTGAGCTGTCCCCAAATTTCTCAATATGGGGACAAACCAATCATGGAAGCAACTACACCTGAGACAATATAATGTGCATCCGTTCATCGTTCGTAGCGATGAACGGATAGCGAGTTTCTTCTGACATTTGTTTATGTTGTAGAAACATGACATGAACATGTAGAAAATATGATTTACAACAGAATGAGCAAAATATTTTTGAAAACGTTTGCAAAATTATTTTGAATTATTTGCAAAGCACTAAGTTACTATTATAAAAAAAGCTGGGTCATTAAAAAAAAAAGCCAAAGTAGGCAATTGTCTAGGAGTAAAGTGATTTTTTTTTGTTGTTTTGGCTTTATTTAATTTTGTGCTTTCATCTGATTTATTAGTCCTGTTCACTCGAACTATAACAGATTATAATCTAGTACCATTTAAATTTAAGATTATTGAATTAAAATTGCATAAAAGAGTCCCGTTTTTTGCAGTTGGCTGCCTAATTTAAATATCAAGCTCAAGCAAACTTTTTTTACATATTTAGATCACGTTTAAATAATGGTGAGTTTTAAAGCTATTAAATATGAATTATATAAGAAATATTTTAAATGGCTTTTTTGGAAAGGAATATTAACTGTAATAAACCTTAAGTTAACTTATGATTTATTCAAAAAATTTGTAAGGATCATTCAAAAATGTTTAAATGAAATCGGAAAATAACCCAAAAGATCAGTAAAATAATCCCTAGTATTTTTCAAAGAGTGTTATTTCCATAATCAGATAATTTATCATAATAAAAATCATCCTTTTTGAATTAAATTATATAAGTTAATCAACATATGTTGATGTTTTCAAATTAGTAGTTTTAAAAATGACATTTCTTTGGAAAGAAGATTCTACGCAACTCTTAAATGCACAAAATTTTCTCATCCTTTATTTAAAAAAAAAAAAAAAAAGTAGGAATTGATCTGATATAGTTGTAAAGGACATAATAAAAATATTTTAAAGATAGATCTATTTCTTTTATCTCTGTTGTTATTCTTATACACATTTTCTTAAGTTCAGAATAGAATTAAGATGAGTGAAATCATTTAAAATTAAATCGGCATCATATAACCATCTTTTAATGAAAGTTTCTTTTAATTTGGGAGAATATTTCTTGAAGATTCTTGCTGTCTGTACTGAAGTCACGTTCATTCTGAACCGTTTTATTCAGATATCGTTTTAGCCAATTAGAAAGCACGTACTTCGCTGGATATAGTTCCCCATGGTTAGGCTTTCTCATCGATTTTGGTTGTACTTAAATCATTAGGGCGATCGTAGCGCCATTAACTGATGACAAAGGAATTTGGGAATTTATAAATTCTGTCACATTTCTACCTAATCAAAATACAAACTATCTGTGCATTCATATCGTTTCAATTTAGTTTATTATATTAAAGTTCTATTTGAAAGGAAAAAGCGGTTTTCGGACGGCCTATATCATTTTGAACCCCGTTCAGATGATGAGCACGGCATCTGAGCTGGCACCCCCTCTCCAAACTTCTAAACCAAATCAGCGGAAGAACGTCAATCATTTAAAATATTTTATTTTAAATAATATCTATTTTTAATAACTAAATTTTATTTTTAATAATTAAATTAAATTTGTTTTCATAATAACTAAAAATGAAATTCAAGAAATAATAAAAATTTTAAATTATTTTTTTAAATGTGGCAAATTATTCACGCTTCCGTATCATAAGAATAAAATAATTATATATAAAAAATTATAATTTATAAAGTGTATAGTATGTATTTATTTTCTAATTTTCATGGTGTGTTAAACTTTTCATCGCAAAGAATACTATGTCTTATATTACTTAACAAAATAATTTAATGTCTTGAAACATCATAATAAAGTATTTTGTTCTTGGAGTTAAAATAGTAGTACAGATTTATAAGAATCTGCTGATAAATCATGAAAAAATAAGTTATCATAGTGCACTGATGTTGCTTAGATTTATACTCAATACCCCTCCCATCGCTTTAATATCATTTGCTACAAATATTAAGGGGATAAATTAAACCATTTCATATTTTATCTTTTGCAAATATAAAAAAGTGGACACAGTAATGCTATTAAAAGTAATTCTAAAAATAAGAGGGTTTTTTTTTTTTTTTTTTTTAAAGATATTACAGGAAAAATTCCATGCCTATACTTGAAAACTGCTTCGAAGAATTCACTGTCTTCTATAATTTCAAGTTTCAGTGTCTTGCAAATTATACTGCTATATTGTTTATGCAGATTCTGAAATCATTTTTTGAATGCTTTAGAGTGAAGTTCTTTTGGGAGGAATGTAAATGGCATTTTTGATAATTAAAAATTAACAAATGTTTATTAATTTTTTAATATATAAAATAATAATATTTTTTAATATAAAAAATAGAAATAACAATTATTTCTGAACAGTGCTTCATTAAACAAAAAAAAATATTTATACACAGGTTTGTTGTGTGGTTATCATTTGAAAGAAGTAAAATCTCTGTTGAATCACTTATATCAAGAAAACTGCCAATGCTGCTAAAAAAGGAGAATTTTCATAAAATTGCTGCCATTACTTAGAACATGATAATCTGAATAAGGGCTTAACACAATGCTGCATAGATTTTGAAAGAAGGAGGGGATATGAATATGACATTTTAAAATATATTTTTATGAATACCTAATGGATGAAATACTTACCTAAATCTGCATTATAAATGTTAAAAATGTTTTGTATTTGAAAAACAAGTTTTTGATGTATATACCTCCAGCTACTGTTATATTTTTTTGTTTTGTGCTTCCGTTTATAATAATTTTTGCTGGTTGTGAAATTGCTGTTAAGTTTCCTTTTGACAATGTGGAATTTAAGCAGATTTTTTACTCATTTATTTATTTTCTGCATTGTATAAATATAATTCTGTTGCACAAATTTTGAATTCATACTCTATTCTCATAAGTTTGAAGATGGGAATGAATTAAAACTTACCAGTATTTGGCTGTATTTATCTTCTATGTAATTCCAAATTTAACAGTAATAAAAGGGAAGGTACAGAAACAATTCTGCAAATGTATTCATCTATCTTAAGTAATAGGCAGATCACAAATTCATATCACATTATATTTACCTGTGTTGTGATTTCATATTAAAATTACTTAATTTTTATATAATTTGAAATTGTAACATAAATTTTTGAAAATAGTTTTTAACTTTTTCATTGTATTCATTCTTTGAGCTACAGAACATAATATATATGTTGTTAATATTGTATTATTGAATGTTTAAAAAATGTTCATTATATATATGTATATTAAATGTAAAAAAAATACTGTGAATTGATCTACTTTTTTTTTCTTCCATCTACATTATTCTATCCTCTTTTTCACAACATTATCACCTAGGTCTGAACATTCTGGCTCTGCTTACATTATGAGTACACTACTCATAACAATAACATTCTAGTATTTTTTAAGAGTTTATTGAAAAGCTAAAAACTATGATATTCTCTCATTTTTTTAAAAATTATGTTAAGTCATTTTCTACATGCCAGACTTTTGTAATGAAATTTATGTGAAAACGATATATGCGTGTCATAATGTGAGATTTATTCCTAATGTAGACCAGATATTTTATAATTTATTTCTGAAAAAATAATTTTTGTCTGGTATCACAAATTCTGTTGCTGTAAAAAGAGCCAATCAAATGCTGCCTCTGTATTTTTATGAAGTACCTTCATTGTTATAAGTTTAATGAATTAAAATTATCTTTCAGTCTCTTTTAGGAGCTTTATTATTTATTTATTTGCAGATGATAACTATAACATCTAAATCAGTACAAACTTAAAAAAAAAAAAAAAAAAAAAAAAAAAAACCTAGTTTATTTCCTATGTTAAATCTCTAACAATTTTGTTTAATTTAAAGTGTAGGGTGAGTGAGTGAGTGAGTGTTTGAGGTTTTATGGCGCAAAAACCAATTTTGGTCATGCTGCGCCAAGCATATGGTGTGTGTGTGTATACATATATACATAGAGAGTATAAATGGTGGATTAACAACTCATATGATAGCAGACATAACTTGATTTATAAAAGGTAAAATGATTCAAATATGATTAGTTTCTAAAATTAAGTAACAATTAAAGATGAACGAGTATTATCATTCTAAAATTCACGATAAAAATAATCAAATACACAGATCTCTGCTTAAATGCTAATGGTGCTAGCAACAGGTAAAATCCAAAAGCTAAAATTAATGTCAGCTTTTTTTCTTCCGTCGATGTGTAGCATATTTCTTTTTTAAAGTTGGATACAAGCGTGGATTAATTGTTCGACTGGTTGATGACTGCTGTCTATAAACATTTATCATGTCTTCGTCTATGGTTTCTTCAGGGTCATAGTCAATGTAATCATCCGATTCTGAAACTTCTGTATCATCAGGATGTAAATTATCGGTTTCTCTCAAGGAGCTGGTTGGACATGGCAATTCGGTTCTATCTTGGACAAATGTGTCATTTGACTCTCTATATTCAGAAAGAAAATCTGTATTCTGGGATTTTGTAATATTTTCATTAAAATCAATACTGGTATCTTGCTTGGCTCTTTTCTTTTTTGGAGGTCGTGTGACATTACAAATTTTATCATCAGTGAGAGTTGAAACGGAGACTTTAGATGCACAGAACATGCTGGTAAAACTTAAATCTGTTTGTATAAATTTTTCAGCTGTATCAAAGGATTTTCTTTGCTGCACTATGGTTGCAAATGATGGAACAGATGGTGGCAGACACAGTTTTTTTGCTTCTGCATACGAAATATTTTTTAATAATTTCAGCTTCTGAATTTGTTTTTCTTGTTGCCATGTAGGACAAACCTTTGAATTTGATTCATGCGGCTGCGCACAATTCGCACATTTCGGCTCTGAATGACAGTCAGTAGAAGAATGCCCAACTGATGCACATCTAGAGCACACAAAATTTGCGCGACAGGCAGCTTTTGAATGTCCAAACCGTTGACATTTATAATATCTAATCGGATTGGGGATAAAAGGCCATACACGACAATACAAGTAACCAGCTTTAACTGATTTTGGTAGTTCAGTTTTATTGAAAGTTAAGATTATGCTATTAGTTGGTAGAAATTCTGAACTCTTCTTCACAAAAATACGGCGGACATAAATAACGCCCTGATCAGAGAAACCTTCTAATATTTCCGATTCTGAAGTATTGAACAATTCAGGCTCAGAGATAACACCTCGAACAGAATTCAGAGTTTTGTGGGGTGTTACAGATATTGGAATGTCAAGTAATGTTTTAGCAATCAGAAAAGACTTTGTCTGCGTCGAAGACGAAGTTTCAATCAAGAAATCACCCGATTTTAATTTTTTAATCGATTTTGGTTCTCCACCAATGCCTGCAATACCTTTGTAAATTGCAAAAGGTGAAAGAGAAGAAATGTTTCTAGATTTATCAAAAGACAGGATTAAAAATCTTACGAATTTACTAAGGTAGTCTATATTGCTCTTTTCCAGATTAGAATTTCCCGCGCCAGAAAGTTTTTGACAAGAACCCATGCAAAGGAATGACAAAATTCGGGCCCTGACGGCACCGCCCACCACGGAGCCCAACAAGGGAAGGCAGCCACCGGCTCTGGACATCCCCAGCCTCGGCACTTACCCTGATGCTAGCCAAGGCCTATACGCTCAGAGTCACCTCCAGGAACGTTGACCACCCTTAACGCCAAGCCCCAGAGAATGACCCTTTCGCTTGATCCCTAGCAGACTAACCAAGTGGCTAGGATACCAGCCGATTGGTACACCGGGGACCACAGTGCACCACCCGTCTAATGGGTCGCCACGCACGGCAAACACGTGGGGGTATTTGCTGTCCATGAGAAGCAAGAAGCAAACAGAGCGGCGACAGCTTCTCATGGAGAGCTCCCTCGCTTGCCGTCGAGGGAAGGAAAAACACAGCAGAAAGCAGAAGGCGTAGGGGAGTTTGAACATGAAGGGAGTAAAGATCCCTGGGTACCTCGGGATTGGGACACCCGTACTCACCTATAGTAGGTGAGCCCCTGAGGGGTTAAAGTGTAGGATAGATATAATTGGGAAATATAAATGAGCTATGTAATCATATGTCTTATTTTGTATTAATTAATTATAGATATGAAATATCTGAGCAATCAATAATGTATTTATAATTTTCTTTTAGGTATGAATGGTATTTCTTATCTTTAAAAATAGCTATACCACCAGAAGATATAAAAGATGTGTTAAATAATTTAAGGATGTGCGAGCATCATTTTCCGAGTTGATCGTTCACAAGCAGCTTGAGGTATCAATTATTTGGTTTCGCTTCTCCATTGTTAATGAAAGTTAAACATGTTTTTTTGCATAGTTTTCAATAATGCATTTTGCTGTTGGAATTAAATTCAAATCATCTTAATTATCCACCAAATATTTCTTCCATTTATTTAAACATGAGATCAAAATTTTTGTTTTCAGTTCATACAGTTTATATGAATAATAAGAAAACTAAATTATATTTTCGTTGGCACTAAGATGCCCTAGGGTTTGATTTCATTTCGTGCAGGTTCATACATACAATAAACATAACAAGTTGGCTTTCAAAATAACACAGCTTAATATCCATTACAATTCAAATTAAAAAATACTTTGGTGAAACAATCATTATATCAAGTTATGTATTGAACTTTTAATTAAAAATAAGCAAGACTATTAATTTCAGTGAATATTACCACAAGCAATTAGTATGAAAAATAAAAGTACTTCTTGTTTCATTAAATATTATTTTAAATTAATACAATGTTGACAAAATAAAACAAAATTTATTACATCAATTCACACTGTGTAAAGTTATAAAAATGTTACTAGTTTTTCTTATATATATTGGGTTGGCAACTAAGTAATTGCGGATTTTTTTTAGAAAATCAAAGACAATTTTTTCATAGAACTAAATAACTTTATTCTGTAACGTATTGCCCATTTTGATCAATGACCTTTTGCCATCTTTCAGGCAGCATCATAATCCCACGTTCATAAAACTTCTGGTTTTTATTAGCAAAAAACTGAATCAGGTACGATTTGACATCATCATCATTATTGAAATTTTTACCATTCAAGGAGTTTTGTAAAGATCGAAACAAAAAGTAATCAGATGGTGCAAGGTCAGGACTAAATGGTGGATGTGGCAAAACATCCCACCCAAGCTCCAATAATTTTTGCCGAGTGACCAAAGATGTGTGTGGCCTTGCATTGCCATGATGGAATACAACACCTTTTCGATTTGTCAATTCGGGCCGCTTTTCTTCAACTGCATTGTTTAATTTCGTTAGTTGTTCAATGTAGACATCAGAATTGATCATTCGGGCAGGGTGGCAAGAGTTCAAAGTAGACAATTCCTTTGTAATCCCACCAAACTGATAACAAAACCTTCTTTTGATGAATATCAGCTTTTGATGTTGTTTGAGTTGGTTTACCTGGCCTGCTCCCCGATCTTTTCCGCTTGATATTGTTGTAAACAACCCATTTTTCATCGCCAGTTATCAGTCGTTTTAAAAATGGATCATTTTCATTACGTTTCTTTAACAAATCGCAGCTGTTAATGCGTTGCGTTAAATGCGTTTCTTTCAGTTCGTGAGGAACCCATGTATCGAGTTTTTGAACATAGGCAAGTTGTTTTAAAAGATTTTCAATGCATGCATGTGATACATGAAGCTTCTCTGCAATCTCACGTGTTGTACTGTGACGATCCGAATCGATTATTGCTTTGATTAGGTCGTCATCAACTTCAACTGGACGACCAGAGAGTTTTTCATCTTTGAGTGAAAAATCACCAGAACGAAATTTGGCAAACCAATTTTGACACTGCCGTTCTTTTAAGGCTTCGTCACCATAAACAGCACATAACTTTTTATGAGCTTGCAATGCGTTTTTCCCTATGCGGAAATAAAAAAGCAAAATATGACGAAAATGTTCCTTTTGAATTTCCATTTTTTAACGAACGTCAAACGAAAATTACGCAACCGATCAAAAAACGTTTTGACAGTTGAATTGCCAACTATCAAATAACAAAATGTGTTTTACATTTGTACTACGTCTGCAAACCTAAAAGAGTGAAGTCCGCAATTACTTAATTGCCAACCCAATATATATATATATATATATATATATATATATGAGCAAAGACAGAAAGGCGCATTGAATTTTTAACTTCATTTTATTCTCTCAAGGGAGGCACAATTTATTTACAAGAGGCGTGGACAAGTCACATCCGTTCAAGGTATGGAACAAAAGCAGAACAACATAAAAGAGAGGGAAAATAATTTTCACAGTGTTTATATACAAATTTTGATAGAGATTTCTCTATACATGTTGAATTAGCAAGGGAATTGTAGGGATCTTTTAGAAGAATTTGTTAAGAGCAGCAATTTTTATTCCTTCACTCGGAGCTTTGGAATCGCTGACTAAAGCATTTTACAAAGCTTCTTTTGAATTAATTAAATAGAAAAAGTGGAATGGGATCAGGAAATAAGAAAGTATTTTAGAATTAGTTAGTATGTGCTGAATTGAGCTAAAAATTAGGAAATCAATTAAGTTTAAATTAGATTTTAAATATATATACTAATTTATATATATATATATATTAATGTTTAGAAAAGCAGATGTATATTTACACTTTCATACATGAAGATCAAAGCTGAAAAGTAATATCTTGTTAGTAATATGAGCTATTCCAATTTAGAAACATGTTTGAATGTGTGTAAACAATGAAATTCTCTATAGCATAATTTCTTATTGTGCAAATGCATATCCCATTGCATGAATGTCCACTATATATGTACATATGAGGCCATAAAAGTTTTATATATTTAAAACATTTTATAATATAAAATAGAGACAGATTGTGCATGTGTCATTTTTTTTTTAGGTTGTGATAATCTCTTGAATGCATGTTGCACAATTTGTATGTAATGTGATGTGATAGGTGCTTAAAATCTTCAGAAAGTCATGCATTTAAAAATATATATATATATATGCATTAAGTTTTCTTTTTTCCCTTAACAAAAATCCCTTTTAACTCATAGTACTTTTTTGAAAGGATTGTAAGTTGTTCGTTTCTGGAAAAATTCAATAAACTGTGGATGAAGTGAGTTTTATAGATTAGGTTTTTAAAAAGTAGGTTGCTGTGTTTAAAAGGTTGAAAACTGCTAGTATATAATATTTAAAATGCAATAAATATGTTCATTTTGTCATTGCATAATGTCTGTTGACTGTAAATCTTATTATTCATTGTTTAACAGAGAAGTATTGAAGAATTAAATAATACTCTTGAAGATTTTTAAGTTATTGATATTGTAATTTTTTTATGTTTTGGTGCCAATATTTATTGTTGCTATTAAAAATATTAATAAAACTAAATAATTATTGCTAATAAAATCGATATAAATGATAATTACATGTAGATAAAATTGTTTTAGCTTGAATCAAAATTAATTTTGGCTCCAAATGGAATAAATACATGCATGATTTTAAAATCCATTCCATAGACTGGTATTAATATTTCAAAAAGGAACTATATATTATCTTAGTTGTTTACATTTGATTTATGTTCATTCACTTTCGGAAGAGTATATTAATAAAATCAAGTAATTTTCTGGTCCAAGTAGTCTTTTAGAAGAATAATAAGTAAAGTATGCGAATCTAATAGTAACTAACTCATAAAATATTTTGTATTTAATATTAGTCATTGTATATTGAATACAAAATGTAATTTCGTTAATGTAACAATATCAGCAGTCCTTCTTTATAGTATAGTGAAGCATGCAAATTTATTAAATCACAAGAACAAAAATTAAATGCCTTTAAAGCTACTTGCCTCAGAAGAATTCTTCAAATATATTAAAGAAATAAAATTTCAAATATTGAAATGTAGAATGTGTATAGGGCAGAGTGTTGTACGTTGGATTGATTATCCAAATTAATTTTTATTTGCTTCATATGTATGTTCATAATTTTGTTGTGAATGATTATTTTAACTCTACTTAGTTTTCCATTTATTATATATTTTCAAAAACTAAACTTTTAAATTTAAAAAAAAAGGAAAAACCTTACATGTGGACGAAAATAATCTGTTATGCAACTTCTTACATGGTAGCAGGTTTATCTCTATTATTTGGTTATTAACATCCAGTTGTTATTGTCTGATTGCAATAAGTTCTAAATGGACCAAATGCATCTGCATCAGCATTGAATGATTGTTGCAAGTATAAAAAAAATGATAATCGCACCATTCTTTTGTCATCTCAATAGCAGGAATCATTACCTGAGTTTCATAGTTATTAAAGAGTAACAATGCAGGCTTTTCAGAACTTAATCGTATATGATCAATGAATTGCCTAAATAATTGAAAAAAGTAATCTTGTAAAAATCTGAATCAATATATCAGATAATCCAGATGAAATCTAAAAAGTTATCCTGTCTGAAAAAAATAATTGTCCTCATAATTTGCATAAAATTGTATTGAATGAAGTGTACCTAGTTTACACTAAATGAGAAATGTATCTCTGATGTGATCAAAGGAACAATACATCATGGTGGTCAAAATTTACAACATGATATATTTTTACATTTAAACCTCTTAAACTCATTTTTGACTTAGAATCGAAAAATCAATTTGTATGATAAGATTATTAGCCTGTCTATAATAAGCATACACTAATATCATATCAAAAAATGCTAAGAGGCAAAATGTTATGTTTGTAATGCTTACTTTTTAATAGCGAAATCAGATAAATATCTTTATTTAATGAATAACCCTTTTCTTTGAAACAGCAATAAGCCAAATTAAGTGATTAATCTTTGAACTATACACATAAATGTTCAAATTTTGTTGTTCATTGCTAGTACAAACAATATTGGTCAAAGGTTCAAAACTTTCCTGTATTAGTCATACTTAAAAAGATTTATATAATGTACGCACTGGTGTTTAATATGTAGCTGAAGTGCAAAATTTTTTTGAAGAAATTGTTTCAGACATTTTAGATACAGAAAGAAAAATTATTGGGGGCAGAATTCCAGTGTAGTATATGAAGTTCGTAATGATTAAAGTTTAGAAGATTTCTACCGTCTGCTTTGTTGTATTTCGTCCAAATTAACTTATTGAATGCTATACTTAAAACCTTTCAGTTTTTACAAATTTTCACCATTGTTTGAATGATGATTCCTAATAATATTGTTTGAATAATAACAATATGTTTTTTTTTAAATAATCAGGTTTAGCTCTTTTGAACTGTAATACAAACAAATTCATTAGAATTTATGGAACTTTTGTAAATTCCATTTAACATATTGTCATTTTTTAATAGCCATATCTGTAAAAGTCTGTTTGAATGACTTTATTTTTAAATCTTGAATAAGGAACTATGATAAAACAATTGATATTCACTATGTAATTCTTTTGATGTGAATATAAAATGACATATAATTTAGAAGCAATATATACCATACACATTCTTTTTATCCAAGATTAGTTGACCTTATTGGGGTATATAAAATATTTCCAATATTTGCAATACATTGCTCTATAATTTTAAAATAAGAAATATATTTATGAAAACCATTTAAAGGATTCTGATGAATTTTTAAATGATCCTGCATTTGATAAAATGATTTATTAAGTGAAGATGCTGAAGAAATTAGTGTATTCAAAAATGGTAATTAAATAATAACACTGAATCATCTCATAAAAAGAATTCTGGGAATGATATATTTTTATGAAATACATTAAATAAATTTTCTTCAAAATAATTTCCTATAAATATAGTCATTTTTCTTTTTGTTATATTTTGAACATGTTTTGTATTTATATTTGCTAATTACTAACTAATTAGAATATATTATTGGAATATACAAATTCTTAAAATGTGCCATGTTTTTTTTCATACTATTTCATGAATTTACAATTATCTTATTGTAAATTCAAAATTGATATTAGACAGAAGTTAGCAGGACCCCATCACCCATAAAATAATGCTTTTTCATATAGGTAGAGTATTTGTCTTACGAACCTCAAAAGTTATTTGCTATTCACTGCATTTCCAAGCTGAAAGTTAATTAATAGCTTTTTGCAGAGGTATAGGTCTTGAAATAGTTTTGCACTGTGGCCAATATTGTGAAAATCCACTTTCGTCTTCATTTAATGCATATTTTATGATATACACAATACATCCATGTATTTTTTATATTGGGAATTGCAATATCATTATCATTTATGACCTTTCCTCCAAACAATTTTCAAATTATATATATAAATGAATAGAAAACTGTGTAAGAACATCAAATGGTATAAATAAAGCAAGAAGTAGTGACTAGTTCAATATTTAATGATTTTCACTTCTTTCAAATTTAGCAAAAACTCGCATATTAATCAATTAGGAGTTATTTCATGCAAGATTAAAAATATCATTTGTTTTCTATGAATTGATAAAATATCTGAATACTCAATGTTAAAAGTTAGATTTGCACATTTTTAATTCCAATCTTGGAGTATGAAACCAAATATATCTGGCCATTTATTAAAAAAACCTCATAAGACAGTTTATCTATTTAGATTAAACATATATTTGCTTGTTGTAATATCCAAAATGTATGACAAAATCTTTCATTTGCTTTTACACTTTTTAAACAATATATCATCTATAGCACAAAATGCTTTGTCATTTCATATTCAATTTTAAAGATTTTTAGAGTATATTTACATAAAAATTAAAAAATAATGCAAATTTAAATGAAATCAATTTTATTTCGTAGAAAATGGTTTTTTTATACAAATGTACCACCATGTATACAGAGGCCAAGTGGACATTAAATTAATGGCACTTACAATATACATTTGATTGTCATGATACTGTTTACAGCAGAATCATTCAATATTAAACATTTAAATGAAGATTTAAGAAAAATGCAAATATGAATGGATTTTTAAATATTAAAGAAAATAACGAATACTTGATGTTCACATGCATCAACATTTTATTCCGTTAGAAGACAAATCACAGTTACAACAAACTTGTATGGAATGTGTATTTGGAATAAAATGTTTTTATAGAAATTATAAATTTAATGCTTAATATCACATATATAATTGAACAATCATAAAATCAAGTTATATCAGCTTTTGTCCAACAATAAATTATTTTCAGTTTTTTAAATAAATTGATATAATATAAGTACTTCCATTTATTTAAATCCAATAACATTCAGTTTTCAAAATAATGGAAGTTGAATTTTATACTTGTGTAAATTTAATTATGATTAATCTAACAAAATACCATTTTAGTTAAACACTTTACCAGTTAACAGATTTAAAAATAAAACGATTTTTGACATGCAAACACTTGTAATAAATTATTTTTAAAAATGGATGTTTTTAACGTATTCTACAAGTAAAAATGACTTACACTAAACCCACATGGAATAAGCATTAACCATTATACACAAATTATGATTTAATAACTAAACCCAATCAACTGGTTCATGCTCAACCCACAATCCTTTTATTAACAGGGCAGAATCACTATTTCACAAATCCTTAATTTGTAATCTCAATCATTTCTATATTTAGCTGCTCATGAAAATGTAACATGATAACTGATATAAAGCACAAATACATCTGTAACCATCACCAAAAATTTAATAAAAAGATGATGATTTCAAATTATTGTTCTTCACCCTCATCAACATTGTCCCAAAATATTCGCCTATAAGAATTGTAAAAAAAGTAGTCTGATGTGTGACAGGAACTATACCAACAGCTTGGTGAAAGGTCCTCTAGTCTCATATTGGGAAATTACCAGATATCTTTTATCTGCTAAGATTTCTTGAGTTTGGCTGGATCATAGTTCTGGAACTCCCACCTTTGCCGGGGCTCATCTGAACATTCTTGCATCAAGACCTTTTCTTTGTCTTCACTCATTTCAAGACATTGGCCACTACTGCCATGTTGAAGAGATTTATTCTGGAAATAAAAATGTTCTTGCATTAGATTTGCTTAAAACAATATTTTAATAAAACTCTATTGTCATTATTTTTCCTAGAACTGTAAAATTGCATGTTGGCTGAATTTTCTAAAATCAATTAAGATTATTTTATAATAATTTCATGAATTAATTTATAAATTTAGAAGTGCTTGACTATGTAAATATAAACCACAATGGAATATTGGAATTAAATCTGAGCTGAGCTCTATTCCTATTAAAAAATTTTACAGCAACCTCAAAATTGAAACATCATAACAAAAAATGAAAGAAATTTCATTTAATAATAATTATTTAATAACTGTAATGAAGTTTGAAAAGTACAAATGAATATTTAAATTATTTTTTGATAAATGTTGAAAATTTGAAAGATGGAAGTAATTATCACAAATGTCCCAATATCTGCAGTTTAAATGCATCTCCAAGTTCTATGAATAATTATTTTGGGGTTAATTTAATTAATAATGTTCATTTTTTTTCTCTTAGGAAGAGCATTTTATTGTAAAGTAAAATATCTTTAAATTAAAGACCTCAAGAATTAAGTATATTACAGTGCATGATGGTTAATAAAGTTTGGTGAAAATTCATATTATAGATTCGATAAAGTACGATTTAAGGCTAAAGCAGATGGATCCATCAATGTGCAAGAATACTATACTATATTTTATATATATATTTGCAATTCTTCTTTAGTTGAATAGAAAATTTTACATTCTAATACGATTTTTTTTTTTTGAAGCTATTGAAAAGTTAAAGAAACAACTTTAAACAACAAAAGTTAAAAAACAGCTACCTGAACCAGCATGTAATTTTTGACAAAGCAACATATTCTTTCCTCTCATAAAAGATTTAATCCAAAAATTACTGTGATACATATTATGAGTAATTTTCATTGTATGAGATTAAATTGAATGCAATTAACTTTCTCAATGTTTCATTTAAGTAGATTAATATCCTGACAAATGCTATTTTGCATATACTTTGTATTTTTTAATCATTTTCAGATGGTGAAAGTCATATCTCAGATATCACTCCATTCCTAAAATAGAATCTTTATGGAAGCAATTTAATTCACTTTTTAAAAATAAGTTATGATTTAAACTAAGTTTTTTGCCGATGGCATTTTCACAATGGCTCGCACACTGACTGCACAATGAAAGGAAAATATGAGAATCAAACTTTTGAAGTTTAATTTAGAATTTTTTTACTATAGTATATGTTTAGTGAAGAAAAGATTAAGTGGCTACTAAAATAAAAAATTGACAAGTATTACTTTTATTCAAAAAATATATAAAAAATTTCAATTAAAATTATGAATGCTTTCAAAGTTTTCAGTAATCAAAAGATCCACCAATTTTTATGTTTTATTTTTTTTATTATTATTGTTGTTTGTAGAATAAATGATCATAAAATTTTTTGATTGGTAAATGTCTCAACAATTATGCTGCAGCTTTTATTAAAATAAGGAACTGAAATATTGTGGAGAAAGAGAATTGAGTTGCATAGGTTTTTAATGTCAAATTAATTCTAATAAAAACTTATCTAAAATTACATGTTATCATAAGTTGTTAAATAAGCAATAAATAATAAAATAAATAAATCTTTACTTTGGGATTGTATATCCATAGCTGATTTCCTTTAGATCCATGACAAGGATAAAGTATGACATCTTTTCCAGCATAATCAAGACAGGCCTCATCACGCCTGATTTCTCCATCTCGACTCAGCATCCAGAACTATAGAAAATAGCATGAATAGTATGAATATCACTGCTTTAAACCACAGAAAATTGCAGCTTAATTTAATAAAATCAAAATTGTCATTAATATTTTTTTTTAATTTAATTCACTCCTAATTCAGATACATATTTTTGATTGCAATATTAGATTTATATAGATAAAATTTTATGCTTTTTTAAAAAAACAGTTTTTTTATTGTAACAGTAAAAATAACAAATACCATATATTTTAAAATTTTAATATAAAAATTTTCATTTTGATTTTTTGCAATTAAATTAATTTATTTAATATTATAGTATATTAAGTCGAGAAGTATTTGGCAACTATAAAAGGTTTATATTATTACAAAGATATAATTGCATAAAAAAACGTATATAATAAAAAGGACATGTATTGTACAGAAAGTACTACACAAAATATACATTCTTCCTTGGATATTCTTAAAATTTTTCATATTATTTAGAGATAATAAATATTTCCTATTTTATGAACTTATACAATAATAAAATTCTGAAAACTGCTACATAAAAATTGAGAATATGTCAAAACATTTATTTATACTGGTACATTGATAAAAGATTTATATACAATAAAAAAACATTTATATACAATAACAAAACAAACAAAACAAAAAATAACGTTTATCCATTATAGTGATTGAATAAGTTGAGGAAACGCTGAATACTGACTGTGCCTTTGGAGATAAGTAAAAAAAAAAAAAAATTAAGTTTTACTTCATAAGAATTATACATTAACAAAGATACTTATATATTTGCAACTGAATAGCATGTATATTCACTGTAATGAATCTGCAAAGCCTTACTTGAATTCTTCTGTTCCAAGATCTTATTTGTTCAAACTAAATACTGCAGAATACTTCCCCCCTCAGTTCTAAATGGAGTTGGCAATAATAGAATTCGAAAACAAGCTTGATTTTCTGATAAGTGGTGTAATGAGGCAAAATGGTATGGGGCAAAATGCAATTTTTTTTTTTTTTTTTTTGCTCCATTTGTTATAGTGATTTAGTAAGAAAAAATGCTACTTGGAACATAATATATTTATTTCTTCTGAATGTCTTTCATGACATTTCTCTTAGAAAGTGACAAAAACACACTTAGGATCTGTCTTCATCTCAAGATTGATGCCCAATAAATCTATACCTTCATTATACCAAGTAATCTATTGAATGTTGATCATCAGGTCAACATTCAGTAGATTACTTGGAAAAGGGTAAAAAAGTTATGAATGTCCATATCTTTGATGCAAGAATATTCTTTTACATAAATACTGAAAGCAATTTTTTTTTATCAGGATAATGCAACCATTCTTAAAAAAATCTTTAATAAATGGATTAGTATAAAATTTTTTATCATTATGAAGAAGAAACAGTGAAGTGTACAGGAATAGAACACACTACTACTTCTCACAACTACTTGTGGTGTTACTATTTTTGTCTTCTTTCACCAGTAAATTATCCATCACAAATGGAATGAAAAAATATTCCAGAAGAACAAGACAATCAATCAATCAATTGATTGATTAGAGTAGAAACAGATAAATTAAATGATGAATAAAACAGTAAATTATTTACGGGTATAGCAGTTTAAGGTTTAAGAAAAAAAAAATCTGGTGTGTTAAAAATATCTGTCTAATTCGAAAAGAATTAAGTACTTTACTTAATCTGTACTTACTTATACTTAAAATACTTTACTTTTGATCAGAATGTATTATCTCATATATAACAGCTACATGATTAAAATCTTTTTTTTATCTATCTGCAAGATCTATTTATGTGAACACTCATAAAAGGATAATACAGTATAATTAACAAATTTTGATTGTAATTGATTGTAAATTTTGATTTGTTTTCATAAAAAAATATAGTACCTGATAGTCTCTTCCAGGAAGGCATTCCCACATTTGAGCTTTGAAATAGCCCCCAAGCTTAAAAGGCGATTTTTCAATACACCACTCTTCGTCTTTAGAAGCCAAACTTCGAATCTACATTTTAATCACACCACAATTTTTAAGTCTTTTTGGTTTTCTTATCATCTCAAGATAATGAGGATCATCACATCACAACCCATCTTGCAACGAAGGATTCAATTCAAAGAATTTTTTCAGATATCCAATTCATTATGTTTTCACTTTTATAAAAATCTATCCATCTGTGTAGTTTGGAAATTTTATTCATTGATTTATCACATGGTTACATAGCAGGTTAGTATAAGTTAATTATTCGAGGATAGGGAAAAGAGCTGAAGGGAAATTCATAATTTATGTGAATATTATTATTTGCCATTCTATAGTATCATTAGATACTACTAAAACCACTACAGAAGAACCAATAAAACCAATGAAAAATTAAAAACGAAATTTGGAAGCATTATTTAGTCACTGAAACACAACATGCAATTTCAAAGCATTTTAGAAATGCAAGGTGTGCTTTGTTAAAAACATATTTAAAAAATTGTATGTAGCCAAGAAAAAGTCATGCAAAATGCTGTTAACAGTTTCTCAAAAAGAAAAAAAAATAGAATAATCTAAATAAATCAACCAAATTGAAAACGATTTTTTATAACTTTGTTTATTTCGACATGTGTTTGCAAATAGTTACAAAAAAGTTTTGCATCCAAGATATGGAATTAAAAACAAAGAACCTTATTACAGAAAACGATTATTATTTGGACATTTTTTTAACAATAAGAGTTAAAAGCAGGAAATAAGTGAGTTATCCGATCAAAATCCAGAAATTTCATGAGGTATTTTATAATTTATGTCATGATATTTTCACATCAGAATAAATTTTCTCAAAGTGAATGAGACATCTGGATTGATATCTAAATGATTGAAATATTATATAAGAACAAATTGTGTGAAAAAACAACGTAAATCCAAAAGAGAGTCCCAAATAGAAAGAAGTTCTATTACTTCACAATGTCATTTGAAAACCAGCCAAATGACTTCAACACTTAGAACTTCATAGTATCTTTGGAAGAACTATACTTATAAGTTGCTGTAGACAAAAAGTGTTTTAGAAGTAAAGATGGCACAAATAAGATCAGACTCACCTGGTTGCCCCCTTGTCCGTGACAAGGATACAGCCCGATTGGTTTATGCAAGTTATTCTTTCTAGCTGGGCTGTCGAGGCACATCTTACGACCATCTCCACCCAAGTTTCGCACCTGGTTCAAAGGTAAAAATCAGTCAGTTTTTTTTTCTGTCACTAGTTTTTTTCAAAGAAAATACCTTACTTTAAAGACAATGGCTTTAAGCAAAGTATATAAAACATGCTGCATTTCCAAAATCCAGCAATATATTTTCTGTTGTTGCATACATATATGCCATCATTATCTAATGCTTGAGATTAAATTCATTTTTAAAAGTTTCAAAAATGAATGACAAAAACTGTTCTTGCAACTAAAAATAAATAGTTTTTTTTTTTTTACTTTTGTAAAGTGACAGATTACAGAAACTATCAAAGAAGAAAAATCCCGATATTAGTAAAGCATTATTAAAAAGAAAGTCTCTTGCTTTGTGATAAATCTAAGTTTTTAAAAAAAGTATTTCTTAAACAATGTTCAAGAAACTGAATGAGTGATATCAAACACTTTTAGATTTTAGAAAGATTACATGGATTTAAATTCATATATTTGCACCTGTTGCAAGATGTATCAATAATTAAATAAAAATACATATTTTTAAAGTAATAAAAACATTAAAATACATGAATGAAGAAAAAAGTACATTGCTTACAGATAATATTCAAAGATTTTATTATTATTCTTTTTGATTTTAATTAAACTAAAAAAAATAATAATAATTCAAAGCCAAGCATAGTACAGTGTTCATTATTTTTAAAAATTTTTTAAAACAATTACTGATTATTAAAGCAAATTTATATGAAGATAATATATTTAGTTTCAAAATTCAAATTTATATTGATTAATGATGCAATCAACTTGGCATTGAATTTTTTTTACAATTAAATGGAATTTTGGTTATATCAATAAATTTTAAGAACTCATAATTTACTTTGTATAATATTCAATTTCAATGTCTTCTTAACTTATTGGTGCAAAATTTTCATTTATATAAAAATTCTGCCTAAAATAACACAAGATTTAAACAACAAACATAATAAGCATAAAAAATTTAAAATGCAGCAAGAAAGCAATATAAAATTTAACTGGTCAAAAGATCAGTGATACAAAATTAATACATAAAAAATTTCCAGTAAATTTTAAATATTTTCTCATTTTTAAAAATTAGAAAAATATATATCATATGTTAGTTTTTGTATTTCTTTACTATATTTATAAATGAAGTAGCCCACATACATGCATGGACACTTTGTATAAATATTATTTATGGAATTAAGGACACACATCTAAGTGCTACACCTCATATCAATTATTACAAATAAAAAAATTATCAATTATCTGAAATATTTGCATTGCAGATTTGAAATAATTAATATTCAGGCAGTCACCTTAATGTGGACCGATTGATTTACAGAAGTCACATTTGGTACTTTTTTTGGTACATTTTTTTTCAGTGGTATTCAAAGTACATTGAGTTATGAAAATCATATTGTAAATCTCTTTACAAAATAAAATCAATTAAAGTGCAATCCGGTAATCTTGATTCAGTTAAGTAGCAAAAATATCAATAGCCTATTTTAAAGCTACAATATGTTGATTTCAGGTAGGACCTAACTTTGAACTGTAGTTGGATGACACTGAAATCAACTTCGCTTTTCCCATCTGAGCTTTCAAACCATCAAAACCAGATTTGGTGAAATTGGACTGTGAAACCAATATTTTCCCACTACAACGCCATGTTCTTTTGGTGGTCTTGAAATAAAATTCAATTTCCAACTTTTGCAATCTATATATTTGCTTACAAAAATTCCATCAAGATTAGCACTCATGCAAGAGTTAATTAATGCATTAATTAATATGAATTAAGAATTTGTTGTTTTCTATAGTTTATATGATATTTCTTCAAAACCTGCATTCATTTATTGGTGATAATGATTTTCATAATTTTTTTGTTAAGTCATGTAAAAAAAAAATGGTTTAAATTTTTTTTTCTTTTACCAACAAAAATATTTAGTTTTCTTTTAAGTTATTTTAATTATAAAAATATTTATAATTCAAAAGATAATAAAAGATTAATAAAAAAGATAGGAACACAATAAATTTAAAATTCTCCTGAGAAATTACCTCTCCTGAGGCTACAGCATCTCCTGGGACAAAGAGTTCTGGGTATACAGTATCCAAATACCACTTAAAGCTCTTGCACTGCAGTTTCTTTCGAAGGTCTTTTCTTTCTGTAATGTCACCATAATCACCCTGAAATGGTGATCACAAATGTGAGAAAAATGTAAACATAAATTAACAGTCACATTTAATGAAATTAATTTTTAGAATTGAAACCAACTTTGATAATTTTATTTAATTTTTAGATAAGACATTTGAAAATTTTAATGCATAAAAGATTTTTTATAATAAAATTTCTGCATTTCTGGTAGTCAATTTCTTTCACTTCAGTACAAAATATAATAAATAAACAAAACAAAAAAAAACTCATCAGCCAATAATAATTCAGAAATAATAGCTGAGAACAATTTATAAATGATAAATCTGTAAAGGAGATTAATGATCCCCCCCCTATCATGTTCACTATATCCAAGTAAAATGTTATAATTTTTCAGTGACTCAGAAATGATGAATATGCTTTTTCTATACTAAATGCTGCTGCAATAATTACAAAATAAATGCAAGAAAAATTCACACTTGAAAAAATTTGCTGATCAGATGAATTTATTTTGCTATAAATTCTGAAGCATATAAAATGAGCATGGTTTTATTTTATTATTTAATTATGGGATCATTAAAGTTAATGACATTCGAAGTGGAAGATTTTAGCAGCTAAATATTGGTACCTGAATTTATAGGAAAGAAGTGTTTTTGTTAGACTCAATGATTAAAAAGTTGTATTTTTGCATAGTTTTGAAGATGAAGAGACGAAAACAAAACTTTCATCCCAATATCTTTAAATATAAAAGACTATACTATTCACTAATTCCTACTAAGCAAAACAAATGCAAGTTCACTTTTTAAAATGTGAAATGTTGACATCTGAGAATTCGTTCTACAAATAATAGGCATTTTAAGATTTAAATATTTTCATAAACTATCATCCATTTTTAATACAAATAAAAGTGTGTGTGTGAAATAAGATTCCTAGTAAATAAAATATTCTATTCATATTATAATATACAGAAATAAGAAAACATTCCTAGAGCTACGGTATTTGTCTTAAATATATTTACAGGGTAGAAAAAGGCACCTTGGTGCCCTTTAAAAAAATTTAATACAAAATTTCTGGTGAACCAGCTAGTCACCAAAACCAAAGATGACCAATTTGACAATAAGAACGAAATTAAATACCAAGTCATTTCCAATTCGCTGGTAATAATACTTCTTGTATTCGTCCAACCACACTTCAGCCAATCGAATGGAATTTCTCTTTAATACATTGACACCTGTTCTCCACTTGTAAGGGCTGCGTTTCCTAAAGATATGACCCACATGAGAACATGGGATGATTTCCAGGGTTCCTCCACACATCCATGTCTGTAAAAAAAAAATGTATTTTTTATTAAAAGTTACACAAAGTTACTTTTTAATATTACAATGCAAGTTGTTGTTTTTTAATCAAGAAAATACACACTTCTTTATCCTTGAATATCCTTGAAAATATCCTTGAATAAACAGACCCTAACTGAACTACCAGTTATTCTGCTTATTATATAAAATAGGACCCTGGAAACAGGGTCGATTAAGCCTCTCGGGGCCCTTAGATAATGAAAGTGATGGGGTTTCATTTTTTTTTTTTTCTATCTCCAAAACGGAATAATTTTTTTTATTGATTTCTGAAGAATCTCTAAATAAAAACTTAAGCAACAAATATTGGCAAAGGGAATCACAAATTGTCTACAACAACCCGCCGGAAGGCACATGGAAACACTTGAATGACTGGACTGTAGTTGAGTCCTAAGGGCCGTCACCGACCACGGTACAAACCTTCCATAAGGAAGTACGTCCTGTCATTGATGGGAGGAGCCAGACCCCCACCTTTTCGTGTACCACAAGGGAGTGGAGAGAACCAATCACCATGAAGGAAGCTCCTCATCCTCAATTACGAGGTGCCTTCTCCCCTTGTGGACTATTGTCAAAGGGAAATAAAATATTTAATTGAAGAACCTTTTTCAAGAGAACTGGTTTCAACATCTCAGGTATTAAAAAACTGAAACTTAAATTTAAAAATAATTTTGAATTAAACTACTTTAACATTCTTTAAATTCTATTTAAAATTAGGATCAAAGAATCTATAAATCATAAAGCATCATATTTTTTTAGGATTAAAAAACAGCATTATATAAAATTTGGAAAAGGCTATTAATTAGAAAATGAGTTTGAATTCACAGCTATTGTAAATTAAATGAAAGCGCAAAATTAAGATATTCTGAAAATAACATGATAGAAACTGATATCTAATTGTGAAGTCCCAGTAAGCTGTGAAGCTGATGGTCAATTGCTTACTTTACCTATCTAATGAACTAAACATGCAGATCACATTTTATATATAATTATATATACGTATAAATTATGAATATTTAATCTCTCTTTTTAAATCTAATACCTGATTTTTTACAATAAACAATCTAAATAGTTTATTAATTCTCCACCATTTTAATGCGATAATTAGCGTAAAATAATTCAAACAATTGAAGCTATTCGTTAACTGTTTTTGCAATCAATAAAATGCAGATTTCATTGGAGCTCATAAATTTGAGATCAGTTCCTCAAACATTAGTCCAGGTAAAAATCTGGCAGAATAATTTATAATATCTTTTAACATATAATATCTAACTTTCAAATTCATTGAAATTAATAACTAATTACAGATGTTCAAACTTCGATATGTTATGAAATGGAGTATCATTTGTAGCAATAACAACTACTAACATAATGGGGATATGATCAAATGATAGGCATCAAGCTATACACGTCAATTTATAAATCTTTATATCTATTTTGTGTTTCTCACGTGACGCACTAACAGAGTAAAACAAGGAGCAATTAAATGATATGAGCACTTAGTTCGATCATGTGGTTTTGATATCAAAACGGAATTGCGCTGTTAACAGTAATGTTAACAGTAACAAAACTATGGAAAAAAGAAAAAACGAGCATGCACCTTAAAAGAAAGCTCTAAATTTTCACCGCCCCAAATGTCAAATCCGCTGTCGTACGTTCCAAGTTTTTCGAAGAATTTCTTATCGATTGAAAACAAACCTCCAGCCATAGTTGGTGATCTGAAAATTAAAAAAATATTCAGTTTACCTTTTACAATATGCGTTTTAATATTAATGTTAATCACAGGAAAATTTTAAAAACAGAGAAATTATCAACCCAGTGAATGAAATATACTTTATAAATGACCATTTTCTTCGGCATTTAATAATAATAGTTTCGGAAAACAGCCGAAATATCTTCATTTGTTGGCAATACAATTTTATTTGCTTCATTATAGTTTCAATTCAAAATTATATAAGGATGATAGCAACCGATAATGTGGCTCAGAATCTTGTAAATTGTACAAGATTTATTAAAGGCACTTTCCAGTCTTCACTAGTGGAGTAACGATGGGAAGCACGGTGATACAGAAATATAATAAAAATAATCTGGACAACAGTTTGTGGGTAGAAGGGGAGGACGCCGTGAAGACAAAATAAGAATATGCTTATTGCACTTTTATTTCCCTTTTTGCTGAAATTCAAATTATTTTTTGTACAAGTGGATTGTTCTGGAGTAGACCTCATAATTTTAAACCTTAGTCAGATGAGGAGGGCGACACCTGGGAGGCATAGTGTATTTCTACATTTCTGCACCAACAGGATTATAAGGCCCCTTTTTAATAAAAATGTCTAATTTTGTTCCCAATTTTAACATCTTTTTATTTAAATTAACATTTATTTAGGTTAAATTTTTTTTTTTATTTCTGCAGCTTTGTAGAAATATACGTTTTATTGATTATGACTATGTCAAGCATGTTTCTATCTAATATAATTCAAACAGACTTTCAGTTTTTATAAATACTATAATAAAGGGAGAGTAATGAAAGCCTCACCACTGAGCTTGATATAATTAATCTTTTATAATCCTAAACATTATCGTATTATTTTATAATTCATATGTAATGTTTTAAAAATATATTTAGCTATCAATTAGGCTAATATTTTCTTGGTCCAGTTGTCTGGGACCAATCTCAGTTTAGTGATCTTGGACAACTGCCTAGTCTTTCTGGTTGGAAATCTGCTAATTGATAAAAGCATAAAAGTTATACAAATTCTGAAAGTTATATAAAAAAGAAAAGAAAAGTTATAAAATGAGTTTCACTTTAACAGAATAGTTTCTAGTTCCAATATCAATAACAGAAAAATCATATGAAAAATACAATCCATCATTAAAACCTCAAGCGTCTTTCAAATAATTCGAGAAGTTTTCTTCTTAGCGCAGATATTATTTTCAGAAAGCAGAATTAAAATGCTAAAAGCGGATTTGATGAGATGTTAGCGACGATTACAGTTAGTTAAAAGTTTGTCATTCTTTAATGAATTGCCTGTTTCTTCAAAGAGGAAATGCGTGCAGTCCTTCCTGTCAAGAATTTTGTTTTCACTAAGATGTGTGCAGTTTGCGAAAGTAAAACAATTCTAATCTTTTATGCAATAAATTATTTATAACAGCAAAATTCTATAAATTTGCAGTATTAGAATATTTTCAGATATATTTTTCAAAAAATAAATGAATAAAAAAATAAACAGTTACAATTCATATTGACGAGTTGTTTCCCGATGACACAATTGCATCCGAATGCTAATGAGTGAAATGGGTTTACCCAATATGTAATAAAGACAGTAAAAAAAAAAAAAATCAAAAAAAAAAATCACAGCACTTATTTAAAAATCAAGAGCCAAGATAAGATCAAAAACTTTACCGCAAATATATTCGTACTCTTTCCCAGATTCTCATTGGTTGCGTTTTTCAGAGAAATTGTTTAAAAACATAGGAATGGCCATTAATATACGAGATTACAGGTTAAAATAATTTTTTTAGCAACATTTGACATCCATTTCTTCGAATGATAACAAACAGTTATTCAAGGGAAGTTTTTTTTTTTTAATTGAATGAATGTTTATGAAAGTAATTGTTGGAGTTACTGCTAAACATTTACAATGACCTTCTGAAAAGAGATGGATTGCCATTGCATGACTTTCCGCAATCGCAATATGAAGAACGGAGCAAAATTACCTCATAATTGTGAAATTTTAATTTCCTTCAAAGATTTTCATTTCTGTTTTTAAAGAAATTTGGAAAAAATTTCGAGATTTAATATTGATATTTACACAACAACTTATTTCCCGAATGGATTGTCAAGCTGTAGTGGCGATTTAAACATTTTGCTGCCTTAAACAATTAAGTTTCGAGGCTCTTCTTTTAATCCCGTTGTTATCAGATTTCAACATATTTTTAAAATTTGAAAAAGAACATATTAATGATTTATTCCGTTGTTCTGTAACTGTCTATATATCCAAACAGTTAATATAGATTTCCCTTCGATGAATTTTGTTCAAATTTTTACAGATATCTACAGATTTTGTGTTAAGATCAGATAATCGAATTTCCTTGCTCCAATTCAATGCTTTTTGGTTCTCGTGTTAACAGACAGACGGACCATCCGATAGATAGAATAATAATTTCAAATATATACCTTTCGGACTTGGGGGAACTCTGAAACACTGAAATTCATTAAAGTTTTGATATCAAATTTTCTGACGATAACGTTTTTTCTTAACAAACTTTGTATGCAAGAAAGTACAAATGGTTAAGATCAGCATATTTAAAATAACATTTTTTTTGCAGCTATAAAATTCGAACTTCCACCTCATAAATAATACTTGAGTTCCATTTGTTTTTGGAATTTATTTGAAATTTAAAGCATATTTTTCTCCATGTCCTGATTATAATCAAATTTCACGGCCATTACACGAAATTCGATTTCAGAGATATAACTATCAATTACGATAAAACGGCCAAGAACCTTAAGCCAGCTATATCTAATACCAGAAATCAATGGATTTAAAAATAGCGATACCGTAAAAGTTCGCAGAAATCTTCCGAGATCTGCATAAAAAAATGAATATCAAAATCATACCCAAGGGCAAGTCAAACTTGATAAAATTATCATATTGCACTTACTGCACAGGCAGCCAAGTGTGCTTTCGTCGTTTATTTTCTCGATCGGGAACAGGATGCCAATTGAACTGAAGATTCCAGTCGAACCCACCGACATTTAGTCCCCTTGAGTCCCGGTAGTGGTACTGGAAGGTGTCGTCGCTGATGACATCAATAACGGGGCACACCACATTGGTGGGGTCTTGATAGATGCGATGAAGAAGGGGTTCCAGCCAACCTGTGTGAAAAAATTTGTTACATACAGTCGTACATAAATATAACAAGTGAAAGGAATTTAATTAAAAAAGATGTTAAAAACACACTTTTGTTAGTATTTAAAACAGCATTTTTTTATTTTAATTATTTTCTACGTATGTTGAGTCTTATTGTTTTTCTAAGCCCCAATTAAGTAATATTACTAGTAAAGAATCAAAATTTAATGAATGATTAATTGGTAATTGAGAATACATAAGTGCGTAAAATTTCAGAATTCTAGTACATCAAGAAGTGAATGGCAAATCGATTACAGTGATGGATTTTCATCTAGGCAGATGCCTAATGCCTAAAATCTGAAGATCGGCAAAGGCAGATTAAAAAATGTATTATTAGTCTAGTAACCAACTAAATAAATTATATAAATATATAATGTCTCTCAATTATACTTAAAAAACTGGCATAAAAGCACTAAAGTTTGTCGCCAAAACACCATAGTTAAGGAAAAGCCGTCGTATGCGCAGATATAAAAGAATCAATGACGGATTTCTGTCTAGGCTGCTAGTTTGCCTAGGGCCGCCGATATAGAGAATAGAAAGGAGGAGGAGCAGGGAGATAGGTTAAAAATGCTAGTAACTTAGTTAAAAAAATAAATATATCTATAAAAATTATAAATTCTATGAGTTATAAAATATTGGAATAATATTAAAACTTTAAATATAATTCGCCAGGTTCTTATCTGTTTGATTATATCTACACAGTCATTACATTATTTATAAAAAATGTATCTTAAATGTAATTATGATTAATCGTGAATGCTATGGTAGTCATGAGTCAAAGTAAATAAATAATGAGAGGGAGTGTCTCCACGTAACTTGCTCGCATGCTATCCAATTAAGATATTATCTTCCTTCTTCCACAGCATAAAATTTTGGATCTTGGGTAAATTGCATGGTGAACGGTGGCAACGAAACATAGATCTTTGGTGCGAATCTAGTACTTGTATTGAATCGATTGTTAGAATATGCATTTTGGATGTCTTTTTTTGCTGGCCGATTGACACCAAAATTCAGACTTAAAACGACAGTTGTAGTCACAATATAACATACAAAATTTTATTGATTTAAGTCATTGTTTTCATGAGTTTTTACGTTTGCATACATACGAAAGTACAGACCGATAGACGGTCAATCAATTGATGAATTTGTTTCAAAACTTTGTAAGAATCTATGTTTTAGATACTAAATTTGTATGCAAAATTTTATTTACATAGCTCTTTGCGTTTAATAGTTGTCAAGGTTACTTCTACTGGAACAACGAAAAGGACAGACTTCCTATAAATGGATTTCGTTCAAAATTTGATAGTCTACAAATGTGGTCGTAATGACATATACCAAATTTCAGCCGTCTAGTTCAAGGCATTTTTTGAGCAACACATTTAATAAGCAGAAAGACCGACTATCTGGCTAAGATATAATACCAAAAATGTATTTTTTGACTCAGAGATCTAAAACGTGAAAATTCTTCACAATCTCGTATTCGAATTTTTTTTTAACGATTGCAGTACTTCCTCTATATTTCATTTACGAGAAGCTAAAAACTAAATATTTTTACAAAATTCGTAAAATAAAAAAAAAAAAACCTTAAAAATAAGTCTTTAATGTATTCGTTTACTTTAAAAAAAATGTGTTGAAATGTCAAGTTAAATCGAACAATTTATTATAAGAAGATCTTCATAATCCATTGCCTATGGAAGCAAAATGACTACATACGCCTCCGAATACAATCATGGATGACAACAGTGTTACCAGACAGGGGGGAAAAATTACATATAAATGATAAGCAAATGGCTTGACAATAGCTCCGTCACAAAACTAATTATATCGAAATAAATAAATCGGTTTTTGAATAAAATTACGTTCCAATATTAATGACCGCATAAAGTTTCCAAATAAGCAATCCGTATCTTTTTCTCCAAACATCAAAAAAAAAAAAAAAAAAAAAAAAACCGAAAGCCACATTTGATTTATAGTTATAAATCCAATTTTCAAAACAATAAAGTCATTAGCGTCGAGGCATGAAAACTCATACGAACCTCAGCCACCCAAAGTGGGCACACACACCGCGCGCGTAGAACTGAATTTATGATCCAAATGTACAAGTGTAATGGTCACCTATTCAAATAAAAATTACTAATAATGCGTTTTCGAATGAGAATGGATGATGGCAAATGGACAGCGCAGGCGATGCCGTTGTGTCAGAGAGATATAACTCACGACGACTCCCATTCATTTTTAATCTCCCGCTTTTTAGTCCTTTTTAAAGGCAATTAGAATCGGAACAATTCGCAGTTACGCTTCGGAAGTTATTCGAACGCGTTAATCATTTCGGTAACGCCCTCCAGACAGGGTTGCCAGGGCCTGGAGCTGCGAAGGAAAACAGCTGACTTTTTAAGTTCGCCCTCAACTGTAGGATTTTCCAGGAGAAGGTTTCTTTAATTGATGGTCGTGCCTTAGTTGGGGGTGCTTAGAAAAATTTTAAGGAGGAAATTCAAAGGGTGAAATTTCCTTTATTCTAAATTCTTAAAAGGCTGTAACCAAAAAGAATTTAAAAAAATGTTTTGAATTAAATGATTTCAGTAAAATTAGCTTTTTAAAAGCTATTTAAAATTAATTTTCTTTTGTAGTTGTATAATCACAGTAAATTTTTTTCTGGTATAAACACAGGGGTGAAATATCTTTGAGAAAGTGTCGTAATATTTTAAAAAAAAAATCTTAAACAATGTTCTTAAAAACAATGCAAACCTAAGGAGTATAAAGTAGCTTCCGAACTCGTTTAACCCATTAGATCTATTGGGTTAAATATAGTTTAATCATATTAGGGACATCTGGAAGGACGAAATTTGCTATACAAAATTCCATCCATCCCATATTTATACCAAAGTTGCTGATTTCTATCAAATTTTGAGCAAACTCCGCTCAGAGGTAGTCTGCCTGTCTGTCCGGTTGTTCGAATATGAATTAAGAAGATAATAACAAAACGGAAAGGACTAGACATTTAAAATTCGTTACATTGTGTTAACATAGTTCGTTACATAGCTATAGAATTTTGAGCAAAATTCGATTCTAAAGGTTTTGCCATCTGTCTGTCCATTTAGAAATACGTAAACGCGCTAATTTAAAAATGTAAAGGCTTAAATATATCTAATTTGGTATGTGATTTTATGACTACAAGTGCAGTTTTGTGTACAAAGATTTGTTTCAATCGGTTGAAGAAAACGCATCCAAAATACAAATTCGCTTTCGGAATATTGTTAACTAGGATTAAGGGCAAAAAACTTGATCATACGCCCGATTCAGTAAAAATGCTAAATTCATGCTAAAGGTTAATATTTCATATATATTGTACGCCTCTATCCGAGACATTCTCTGGGTTAACACCTTTATTAGAGAGTATGCGAGAAAGTTTTAGGGAGACTACACCCGCTAATTTAAAATAAACAGATAACTAACTGTTCACATATAAGATTCTCCAAAGGGATAGAATTCAAATGCTTCAAGATACAATATCGGTATCACTACAGCACTTTCGCTAGTCTAACTTCAAGGAAACAAAAACAACATTATGACATCTTAAACAAATATGACAATCAAATCATGTCGTATATTAAATAAATATTAACAACTACCCCACAGTGGCAGAAAAAAAAAAGCGCCACTCAGTAGCAGAACATTCGAATCACGTCTCTCTGGAACTATTTAGTTCTGGATGAAGAATGACGACATTTCGTTTTTTCAGGTATTTTTTTTACCACTCCTCCTAATAGAACAATGAGGATAAAAGCTCCTACGCTACAAGCACAACACCCGGGTATCATTAAATAAATAATTTCCCAACTTAATACAAGCGGCGGAGCAACGAGCCACGATATTGGGGCCGCTTCTTGTGACTGATGTGCCGCAATCACATCGTCTGCCTCATTTCCTTTTTCTGCCAGAACACAATTGGGACACGGGCCGCTGGCTTCTCATTTCTTCAATTAGCGAATTTCATTAACAGCATCACTGCGCTTTTTGGCTTTTTTTTTTTTTATTTAGTTGGCGAGCGAGAAGATACCTCTTGATTTGAGCATTTTAAGGACCTGTTGTGTATTATTAGGTTTACTGGAATGGGAAGTGGCAGTTTAGAAAAGAGACATGCTGGAAAAGTATGTATGCGATAAAGTATGTGATTTGATTAGTCGGAATTAATACTTTCCTTTCCTTATAATGTATTCTTCAGCTCCAGTGCAACAAAAGAAAAAAAATTCCATCTTCGAGACGTTTAATTTTTTTTTCTTGTCTTATTTTTTTTTAACAAACGTTGTATTCAGGCCAAATGATCAGTGATCATGACATGGAATGGTAAATGGTAAATTCTCAATTATCTGCGGGTGGTTTGACACCGATTGGTAATGCGCAGAATTATAATTTATTAATATGAAATAAACATTTTGAATACTTTTTCTTTATAATGGATGGTGCTGTAATTACAAACAAGATTTAATAAATGGTAGATTTTTGTATTCACAAATCTGTTGGTTTATTTTACATTAAATTCCACCGGGGGCATCTCAGAAATGAGGACGAGAAACTTGCGGTATGGTAGTTGGTTCTCGCCACCCTGGTGGATACATAAATGGTGGGGGTTGGCTACCTCCTATCGATGACGGACATACTTCCCAACGGAAGGGTTGTACTGTGGCCGGTGATAGTCCTTAGGATTCATAGTTCCCAACAGTGTTGCTGTCGCGGCGGTCCGGTCATTCATTTTTTTCGTGTGTCTCAGGGCGGATAATCAATTTATAATTATTTTACATAAAAAATTAATTCGTATTTTTTGTGTGTGTAAAAAGTTCTCTTTTTTTTGCGATTGATGCTTTTTATCAACGTTTGCCGCAATAAATAAATAAAATGAGGACTTGGACAGGTTAATCAACAATTTACTGTATATTAGAAATGAAGTACCCTCGCTCAGAGAAATCCAGAGAAAAATATGTGCTCATAACAACATCGAATTCAATGGCTCAAAATGTCGAGAAACGAAACGAAAAACGAAAGGAAGTGTCCACCCCTTTATTTTTTGTATTATATATATTCAAAATTACGACATGTTTTTCTATTTATGAAAATTTGGGCGCAATAGGTCAAAAGAAAGAGGTCCAAACTAAGATATTTCTGCACTATAATATGAAATTAAATACAAATTACTGAACTGTGTGTTAATTCTATCCTACCAACAAGATAATCTAACTCATAATCTAAAAATACCAGTACCTTTCAGGAGAAAACTTTAAATCCGAAACTTCAGAGATTAAGCGAAGGAAAGAATATAAAGGAGATTTGAACCTTTAATCTTGGTCTACCCCACGAGAATCCGCCTACCCGAAAGGGTGTAAAACCTTGAAGATCCAGAGGAAGAAGAACATTATTTATCAAAAGGTTTAGGATCATCGTCAGAATATGAGCAATAATGAATCAGAATATGAGTATATACTATAAAACGTTTGACTAAAATAAATTAATTAATAAATAAGCCTAGTCTGGAGTGAAGAGATATAAATCAAAATTTAAATAAATTATAGAATGAAAACAAACACAACGCTCAAAGAACAGAAGATATAGTATACTGATCAGCAATATTAAACAACTGATTAGTATTTAAAATACAATAAATTTAACTAAAAATACAAAGAGAAAATGTAAAACTAACAGAAAATGAACAGTTAACTTGAAATCCCTAATATGGCAAGGTAGCAAACAAAAATACTCCACTAGAAAAATGAATTAAGAACCTAAACAGAATAATGTACAAAATTTTTAAACAAACTACGTTCTTCGCACTAGCAAAACAGCATCAGTTAAAACAAGACCACAAACAACTCAGAGCACAGATTCATAACCTTATTCTCTTTTAAATTTCATATAACACATAAGTTAACAATAAGAAATACATTCAATTAACTGAAAAACTCACTTATCCGGTACCGGTGCGAGAGAGTTGTTGTTGCCCAATAAGAGTTTAGTGATATTAACCTTAGATTTTGAAACACAAAGGGTATATTGGGATGGACTTCGTAATTTTGAACCATGGGTAGATGACGATAATGAAATTTGAATTGGCATTTCCCTCGAGAAGAACTTTCAAGCTGGATTCTTTTGAGGGTAGAGAGGAGGTATTAGTTTAATTACATTTATATTTCATCTCGTAGCAATGTGTTGGTTATTATGAAGGTATTTCAATTCTGAACCATTGTCAGATGATGAGGACGAAACCTTTGTCGTCACTTTCTCTTTAATTTCCTATTCCTACCAATGGGAGGACATTTGACCTCGACGGATTTAAAGTACATTACACTCACATGCCGTTTTCTGGGGAAATCGGGTTTCGTACCAAGAATCCTGCGATTGCGAAACAGGAATCGCCTCAAAAAATTCACTGTGGCTCTTTTGAAGAGAAAAGAAAAGTTAGAAAGTAGAAAAGAAAAGTTAGAAAGTGAAAAAGACGAGCTAATTACTAATTTTAGTTATACCGATTTTTAGATTTTTTGAAATAATTGATAAAGATTGCGCAGGCATGCAGCTCCAATAAACAAGTTTCCACTGCAAATGGAAAAAACAGCAAGAATACAGACGCAAAAAACTGCATAGGGAATCCACCCAGACATATTTATTATTCCATTGAAAAAGATGAGCTGAAAGGATATGCAACATTCTCCTCTAGTCCTTCAGGTGAAAATAGGGTGGCAACATTTCATTCCTCATACTGAAAGAATTTCATGAATGCGAAATTTGTTGGCTCTTCTCTTGAGGTTAAAAGAAGAATAAATTTCTCCTTCAAGCAGTACAAATGTCTAAGATCAAGTATTTTAAAAATTTTCAACGCCTGAAAGTAGTTCTCAGCAACCCTCTTTTATCTGGATTCAAACACAAAGATTAGAATAATAAAGTATTAAATACTGATTAATGAAAAAGGTATGCAGTTTCAATTATTCAACAAATTTTAGAGGATATTAACAGAACATTAAGGAATAAGGCGTTAGGATTAAAATGGTAAGACCTCCCCGATCAACTAGGGACATAAATTTTTGACATCTTGCCTAGTTTGAAAGATGCCCTAGATTATATTAAATTTCAAATAGACACGCGGGATTCTCCAACATTTCAACGTTATATTCCAAACTACCCCTTTTTATAATTACGAATATATAGTTTACACTAGTAAAATTAACTAGATTTTAAAAAAATAATAAATAAAAAGAATTACTATTTCAAAAAGAAAAGATCGCTCCGTGATACATATCTCTACTTTTCAAATTTTGTATGCTGCAAGTTTGGAAGCTCAGTCAAACAGTCATATAGACCTTTTGGCTGTGTAGAACACAGATAAATATACACACACATTTCCTCTTTATTATTCGTAGAGATTTCTTTACTTCTTCTTCCTGTACTTGTTTGAAAATACTTTAATAATTAATTATTCATTTCAAATCTTTTAAAAATATTCCGGATTTTATCCATCAAAGATGATTGTCTTAAAATATTTAAATTAATTTTAGGATTTTTTTTAAATTTGTGGTTAATATTTCATTTGGTACATGTATTCCATTTTTCCCATTAATTTCGTATCGCGGGCAATTTTTCGAAGTCGAAAAGTTAGGACGCCTTAAAAGAATTTTAATTTAAATTCGGTTTTTCTAATATTCGACGAGAAACTTAATTTGCAGCAGTCACGCATCACGTACTTTATCATAATTAATATGGCTTTTAATTAATGGGAAAAGCAATCTCAAGAGATTTCCACTAACTCATTTCTATGTTTTAAATGAACTGTGGAATATTTCGTAACATTTTGCAACTGCATCAATAAATAACAAGAGGATGCATACATGTTTCATATATCGACGAACATCATTTTCTTCCGTCATGTCGAATAATAAGGCTCATTTAAATAAGAATGTTTCGAAAACATAATTTCGTAACAGAAACAAAAGAAAAAAATATATTGCCGCAGATGTTTTAATCATGTATCGGCTTCCAGGAGTAAAAAAAATACACGAAGAAAAATAAATCAAGGACAAAGACGAATTTCATATACACCACCTGAATAACCCGTATATATACTATGAATTGTCCGTTTTTGTTTTGTTTTTATTATTTTTTTTTAAATCTTGGATATCATCTGACTAAATAATTATAATCGATTGTTTTAAATAGAAAAAATTCGGCATTTCAAATTTCTCCGTACAAGAATTGAATAAATTTTTAAAAAGAGAAAAAATAAATTTAAATAAAAAATAAATATATATCAAAATACTCTTTTATTAATGTATTAAATAAAACTAAGAATTTTTTTAAATTAAAAATATGATCAAAACAATGGAGGTCAAAGGCAATCGTAAGTGTGTGGGACGAGTTGAAAGATGTATTTTATGTAAACTGGAATTTTAACCGCCTTTTCCTTTTTAATGCACTAACTGGTATATATACTATAATGATAGGAATTAAATTACTTCCATATAAAATATTTTTAATGTAAAAATTACTTTTGTATAAAATATTTTAACATTTAAAACGATTTTAATTAAAATGTGAATATCAATTGAATCAGACGATTTTTAAAAAATCCACTGACAGCTATTTTAATTAAATCAGACGATTTTTAAAAAATCCACCGACAGCTATTTTAATTGAATCAGACGATTTTTAAAAAATCCACTGACAGCTATTTTAATTGAATCAGACGATTTTTAAAAAATCCACTGACAGCTATTTTATTCCAAATATTAATATGTAATAACTAATATTGATATTTGCAATATAAGTATTCGAATTTTATCACAAAACTAATGAATAAGAATACTGAAGATCAAGTATAAGAAAGATTTTGATGAATGATTTGAGACAATTAAACAGATAATTTTTCATTAATGTAAAACAAGAAAATAAAACCAAATCAATAGTTTTTCCAGATATAAATTGTAAATCGCCTGCATTTAAACTTTTCAATTAATGTTCTTAATTATAAAGATAATAAAGGATGTTATTCAAAAATATTTTTAAAATAAAATTAAAATAGAAAAAAAAAAAAAAACCAAGAATAGCTTAAAGTCTCAACGTTGTCAGGCAATCGAATATTTAGAAATTTCCTTATATGAAAATAATTTGCATTTATTCATTTATTTGTTAAATTGAAAAAATGGTGAAAGTTGAAGTAACAACTACATAAAAGTAAAATTGGTATAATTTGAAAGATAAAATTTTGAATTTTAAGATAATGTAAAAAAATATTTCTAGTGGAACAATTTATATTGTAGTTACTGCACAGAAACGGCAAAATTCTTCTTTATTTTTGATTGAATGTTTTATTAAGTTTTGTGCTTTGGAAAGTTGATAATATTCGTTCTCCTGCCATAAATAATCAACGTACAAAGTTAGTGAAATTGAGGAGAATATACATAAATATATATAATAGCCTTATTCGTATTATGATTTATTTATATTATTAAGATTTGTGATTTTTAAAAAGCATTTTGGGATTTTTATGATACTTAATGTGGCTTAATTTTACTAAATGTTTTCAGCGACTCACCACTTTTTCACTTCCATGTTTTAAAAATTAATTATAAATTTTTATAATATATCCATTTTTTTACTTCAATATTTTAATAATTATATTACGTTGCAAAACATTAGTAAAAGCATGTTTTAAAATGATTACATTTTTTTCGAAGAATTAAAAGTCTACGAATGAATTCAGAAACTTTAAAAGTCATTCATATATGAGATGAGATGGCACAAATTATGAACAAAAAGAATTCAGGAAAACAATTAGAATTTTCCATTAAAAACTGATCAAAACTTCGAATTAAAATAAATTCGACTAAGTATGATAGTTTAATAATATATTAATAGAAAATTCAAATCGGTTCAGAAAAATTCAAAGTATTGGCGAATTCGAACTAAAAACCGAATTACCAAACTTCCACTATAGTCAAATTATTCACAACTGTGCTCAAATAAACTGAAATAAGTGCAAAAGCGGAAAAAAAAATTTCAAATTTCGTGAAAAGAACAAAAAAAGTGCGATTCGAATCAGCCTACATTCAGACAGAAAGCTATATTTACGTCTCCTATGGAGACAATAAAAGAGTATTTATAGTTCTTTTGTAGAAAAAGAATTTCCCGGAAATGCTCCAAAAACTAAAATTCAAGCATTTTGCGCCAGGAAATTTTTTCGCGTTGCTGATATTTCAGTGCAGACTTAAAAAAAAAGCATTATATCCAAACATTTAGATTTCCAAAAAACTTCAAATATTTTTTGTAGTTTGGGAGATAGAAACGAACAATTTCTTACCAATAACTTCGTTTACATGATTTTGAATTTGATTTTTTTTTAAAACGAGTATTTGCCCATTTTATTCCTAGAAAATCCCAGAAAATAAAATATATGGAGAAGCATGCAAAATAAATTTAGTTTTATACTTGATTTTTTTTTAGTTGAGTGTATTCTATCAAGTATTTAAATAACAAATTTCTAAAAATTTTCAGTTAACTGTCAGTTTATTATGTTTAAAAATTTGAAGTTACAAAAATTTTAATATTCATATTGTTGGCCTAGAAATGATATACTAGGCCGATTAAAATTCATGGATCCAGAATGCCAGTTTGATAACAATCGAATGTAAAATCACGATTTCTGCATTAGTTGCGCTGAATTGTTAAACTGAATAAATTTTAAGAACATGATTAAAAATTTTTTACAGTATTATATTGAATGACTTTTTTGTAACCAGGAAAATATTTTATGACCATCTTGTAAAATTAGTGGTTGCAAAAATGAAACCGTCCACTCCTTTTTCTGCTTTTTCGATCAGGAAAAAAAATAATAAATGGAAAAAAAAATGAAGAATGTTGGAGATATTTAGCAGTAACACAATGATTATTTGTAATGTTATTTATACACTAAAAATACAAAGTCCAACTATTCTTTCAGTTAGTTTCGTTTACTTTTATAAAATTATACAATAGAGCCGCATTAAAAAAAAATTTTGTTTACCGGAAACGTACCATATAAGAAAAATGAGTAAGAATTTAAAGAACAGTATTATTTAAACGTCTGTTAAGCAGAAATAAGTAGAGAAAACTATTTCTATATTTAAAAAAAAGGAACACGGTTCTTATAATTAATTTGTAATGTGTTAACTTGGAGCCATTCAATAATTATTGAAAATACCTCAAAATTCTAAATCGTGCTAAATCGGACATCCGAATCTTCTTGCCATATTCAGAATCCCTTTCTGTAAATTTTTATATCATTTTAACAAGTGGCATTTCATTCATAAGGTAGTTTCAATTTACACAAGGTCAATATGCATAATGTATTTTAAGTGGAATCCAGCGTGAACTAGAATTGTAAATCTGCTGTATCTTATCAAAGCAAAGTATCGTTAGCAAAGAATGAAAGTTTAAAACTTTATCTAAATATGATCAGTGTATGATTTTAAAAGAATAAAATACATGCTACTTTTATTTTTTTTTATACCAAACATATAAACAGTTTCAAATATCAAATTATTCAAACTTATGAAAGGCTACGTTTCTATTTTAAGATAATGAATTTCAAAATTGAGCCGATTAAGATCCAATAATTTTTGTCCGCCCATCACATGCGATCTCATATCAAGAAAAATAAATATTTTAGACATGAATGCACACCACGAATTCCATTTCAGCTGTTCCACACGCTCGCGCAAATAAAACATACCTTATGATCGTTTAAGATTGCCTAAATCGATGTGCGATTACAGCTTATCAGAGGAAGCTCCACTAACAACTGATTTTGAATGAAAAAATCTTTTTTTAAGTATCCAAAACTGTATTTCGACAGCAAAAGACCTGCTTAAATATGGATGTTTTATAAACTTATGGGATTTAATTTGATATTCTTTATGGAACACAGAAAAATTACAATGCAGGGCTCCTTAAATCTTTTTCAATAATGCCATCGATTTTTGTCAATTTTATTATTGTCTGAGAGATCACAAAAATCTATGTTTAAGGATATGCCATTAAGGATGAATGTTTGTTTTTAATACAAATCTCAATTTTTGTCGAAATTTTGCATATATGCCCTTCAAAACATGAGAAAGGTCATTGTTAATTTATTAATGCCTATAAGTTTATTAAAATATAAATTAACTGCACAACAAGCAAGTTTTTGGTACTTATTAGCTGCATCTTTCGAAAATATAATATCATAAAATTTATTTTTATATTATTGTAAAACCTAGAAAATTGCTTTAAATGATATCAATTTCATTTAGCGCAATTTTGTTTTCTAATTTTAATAACATTCTTTGAAAGTTAGTCCAACACACAATCAGCAACAATTTTTCTATTGTTACGATAAAATTCAAACTAATTTTATTGTATCATCAAACAATTCTTTCGCGTTCTTTTATCAGCGTCAAAATAGAGGTTAAAAGAATCGATCTCTTCGCAAATTAACTTCGAAGTATGCATTTAATTCTTACTTTTCAATGTTCAATGAAACTTTAAATAGAATGCATTTCATACAAATAGTTTAACAGCCAAGAAAAGCAAAAATATGAGCGACTAAATTGCTTGCTAAACACGACTAGTTTGTAAATAAAAGTAAGAAATAATTGGTAAATAGATAATGAAAGAATAAAATGATAATAAATGAAACAGTTTTGTCAAATAGTAATGGAAACAACTATAACTAGTTTTTTGACAATCTACCTTTCTGAAATTTAACTGAGAAGTAGACCAAAAGTAGGAGTTTTATAAATTTTGGTTACATATAAACTTTTAATAATCCTCATCCTCCCCTTACACTTTAGTAAAAAGCAAAATATTAGCACGATATTGAAAAGAAACCAGAGCATCTACTCCATAAACTGGCAGACATGATGGGTGGATCTATCTTGCCTTAGATAATTTTTCTGGCCTCATCTGACAGCTTCGGTGAACAATGTCCCATGGGTGGTACTAAACATACTGTCTAGTCATCCTAAAGATGGCAAAATTACGTTGGCCAGAGGGTTGACTGTCAATCAATTGGACCTATTGCTCCCATTAGGGTACCACACTATGAAGGCCCCATAAAGAGTGTAGTTGAAATTAATGAAATTAAAATCAATTATCAATTCAATTTCAAAACACTTTTTTAAGTTTTTATTAAAAAAAGTTAGTCCGTTTATTATTAGTTTTTTTTTAAATTTACAAATAGAAGGTTTTATAGTCGTGAGATTTTTTATGAATTTCCCCATGTCAGTCCACCCTGTGTTAAAAAAACAAAAACACAAAAAAAAAACACACAAAAAAAACACTTTTCCGTCTATGTGTGTCTATATGTGAGCATAATTACTCAAAATATTAGGTAAACGAACATTAGTTGTGGTCTTAACACAATAAAGAAGACCACCAAATTTGTGTAGATTTCCCATCAAATTTTGGAAAAAAATCTATTCATGGAAAATTTGTCAATCTTTTCTAGTACATAATAAAAACTTGACAAAAAAAAATAAAACGGCTAGATAAATTTGATATATAATTTGCTATTTCACGCGTAGATCTGCACGAAGTTTTCAAACATATCAAATAAAAGGTCAACTGCCTGTTTATTTTTATATTCAAAGATACTGAAATATGAGAATCTGGAAACACAACGACTGAAATAAATGAAATTTGTTACGAGATTTTAATGCTGAAATTGCCGCTTCATGTCAAATTTTGGTTTCAACTGGTCGAAAAGAAGGCGTCCAAAATATATATTCGGCTTTCTGCACTTATTATAAAGCATATAAAGCTGCACTATATTATAAAGCATAAAACACTCATGTATGGGTTATGTCATTCTTCAAGAATACCGGAAAGAGAAATCGTATTGTCACTCTTTCCAAATTGCTCCAAACTACAGCCCGAGGTTAGTAAAAAATATGAGTACATATAGAGTTTAATGATGTCTTCCAAAATTCATAATTTTCATATGGAATGGAGGTCATTATGACGGTCGTAACACGCGCTTTTATTTTTCACCTTACTAGCTTTAACTCTATCAAGAATATTAAGCTGTAACATTAGAACACAAATAGAAATCTCGTTTGTGCAGTCTAAAGACGCGTGTAATCGGTTTCACGCTCGTTTCCTAATGTGCTAGATATTTGAAATTTTATACACTTGTCTACTCGTGATGACAATACATACAGTAGACTCCCGATTATCCGCGGGCGGGTTATCCGCGCCTGCCGCACAAATTTTTTTTTTTTTTGACTGATTTCTTTAAAAAGGTGCAGTTTTACAGTAATGCTTTTGTAATTACATAATACATTACAGTATTAAAACAGTACATATGTATTAATTTTTCTGTGTATCCTCGACGCTTCTCATAAGTATAAAACACTTTTCTGTTTTCATTAACAAAATGCATATTAGGTTAGTTTTGAGGGATATACTAAAATATTAAGCGTTAGTTAAACATTTCCTGCTGTTTATTTTACGTGTTATTGTACATAAAACGATTTTTCAAAGTTGGAATGACTGTTTTCTCTTTTGCTATACCCGTTTTTAGCTTTTTTCGGATTACCCGCGACTTTTTTTATGATGCGGCCGCGCCACCCAATTCCACGGATAATCGGGAGTGTACTGTAATTGGAATTTTTTTAAATATCTATTTATCTATTTATCGTTTAATTAAATTACGAACAAATTTATTCTATTACAATGAGCGAATAAAATTATTCTTTTTCAATAGAATAATTCTGTGTGAAAAACAATAGATCTCAAAATTAAATAGTGGTAAATACTTTTAAAAAATAATGCTGTATAATATACCAAAAGAACATGTATTTTAAAAAACTGTTTATAATAATTTTTTTCTCTCAAACTATTCTAGAAATATCTTTCTCTCTTAAAAATCAATATATCTGAAAGAAACTTTCTTACAGACTTTTAATCTTTCCAAAAGAGTACATACATAAAAACGATCCGATAGTTTATTTTTGAAAGGAATCAAATAAGATTTTCAGTGCATCTCGTATAAAATCTATTCCATGCGAAATACAAATATTTACCATCCCAGAAACCTGTCGAAAACGTATTGTAAATCAGAATGCAAACAGTTTTCTGTCGTAACATTTTATCAATGCATGTAGAAATTTTTGGCTGGATGTTTGTTTAGAGAACGATAGGAGAATAAGAAGATACGAGTATTTTCTTCAGGAAAATTTATATAAATCCATACACGTTTTCGAAAATTTAATGATTTGCACATGTTTTAATAAATTAAAATATGTACAATTTATACGCTCATCATTTAATAAAATATCTCCAACTTTTAATTGCTGTGTGTGAACGTCAGCTTAACAATTGGAACAAATACTAATAGGTTTAAAGCTAAACAATATTGAGAAGTAAAGAAAAATGATAAATTATTAATACAATCTATATATTTATAGATATCAAGATCGGAAATTAATATATTTTAGAAACACTTGTCATAAGTATCAGAGGAATATTAAGTTTAGCTTAGTAAGACAAAACCTGCTAGTGAATGAGTAATTTGGTTTAGTTTAATTTAGTTATAATAACGTCCCGTTTTAAAACAACACTATGGCTAATTACGGACGGATCTCGTAATTTTGAATCACGTTCACATGACGAGGAAGGCATCTGAGCTGGCACCCCCTCCCCTCTACTATTTTCCAAACCAAACCAGCGGGAGGACGTTCGATCCTGACGGATTTAATGCGCACTAGACTTACACGACGTTCTTCCGTGGAATCGTGTCCCGAAGATGAAACACTTAGGTTTCGAGCCAAGATCTTACTACCAGACCACCGCGACCGATGAACGTCGTACTTTGGAGTCAAGTCAGCTGATAAGCACGCAACATAAAATGATGCTTCTCTACAAAATTTCTACGCCATATCAAAGGAAAGATGAGCCAGGTACGTACGTGTACAGGAAGATGTTTGGTCAAGTAAGATCTTGATTTGATAGAAAGAGGACGGAATTCTTTGATCACGAAGATGAAATTTCTTGCTATCCATTGTTTAAATTCTAATTATTCTATATACAGAATACAGGGTTATTCATGAATTAGTAAAAAAAATGAACTGTCATTTTAAAAGTAGTGTATAAATGAATACTAATGTTATTTCACTGGAATGGAAGTACAACTTGATTTCATATTTTCTCACTATGTTATTTCTTGAGGGGCATTACAGGAAAAATCTAAGTGTTAATCGATTTCATTTCAAACATATGCCAATTTATGACGAAAACGGTAGCAATACCGACGTCCTGGCCTAGGGGTAGAGCCTCTTCCCCGTGATTTAGGCGTTTCGGGTTCGAGCATTCGTTGTTCTTTTTCCTTGTGTTCTCTCTGTGAGCTGCGTGAATGCGCCCCCCTGTAAAAAGGGGTTGTGCAAGCGAGTGTGTGTGTGTGTGTGTGTGCTATCTTCATTTGAGCCCGAAGTCAGACTTATGCCCACGGGTGCTCAGGGGTCTTTACCCTCAGAAGCTACTGCGCAAAATTTGGCTTAAAATAGTCACACGACAAAAAAACGGTAGCAATGTTAAATTTCAAAAGAAAAAATACTCCTCCCCCTTCATATATATTTAGCTATAAAAAAAGTTGGAATAAGAGCAGTGATATTCGAATTTTGAACCCGCCTTCCCCTAACCAATCACTGGCACTAATACCTCTAAACATCCTCATTAAGTCATTGCATGAAGATCCCACACGACTATATTTGTTGCGATTAAATAAACAAGTAAAACAGGTATGCAACTAATTTACTGGTCTTCCTAGTTTTTTTTAATCTTAACTTTACTGTTATTTAATGCATTTGCCTGTTCACATTTGACTCTTGTTACATAAATCATGAAAATGTTGATTGTGAGAGGCCAAATGACCTGGGACTCGATCATACAGATAAGTGTAAAAGTACTTTGGTGAACTAATGAATTGTTCTGGCTTTATTTATGCATGCTGTTATAGAAGACAAGTCTTTACTCAGTTCTTTTCCTTGAATTTTCAGCACTATTTCTTGATATCTTTGAAATTAGACCTTTCTATAACTGCACTTCGGAATAGATATTGTTGTTGCGTATGCCAAACCCCAAAATGATTATTTAATTTTACTAAAAGTATGTTTGCATCTAGATTCTGTTGCATCTTTATCGTCTGGGGAAAATTCGTGGCAATTAAGTATGGACTTTTCCCTATTTTTGGAAAGACCATCTCTCTCCATCGACAGAAAATTCCTTTTAGTCCTGACATTCTTAAGAGAATGCAATGCAATGCAATTCTCAAGTTAGGTGCATAGAAAAAAACCTTCTAAAATAGAGGCTTTCGAATGCAGAGGATAAAGGGAAAAGAGGAGCAATGCAAAAGCAAATGAACAATATTTTTATAAAAACTAACTGTATGTAACTATACAGTCGAGAATCTAATATCGTTTTATATACTATTTTGGGTTCACTAATGAAAATTGTATCTTAGTTCTTAGTTTCAAGAGCAATTTAATATAACTTGAACTTCACTCCTTCGAACAACAAATTACTTGTACTACAATAATCAGTTTTAGAAGGGAAAAAATGCGCAGTATAATTCTTTCTATATAATAATTTCTTCTACAAACAAAAACATCTTAAAGGAGTACTTTGAAATTATTTGCGCAATTGCGACCAATTATTATTTTCAGATTATGACTCATTGCATACCGCAATGTCCTTCGCGTTATTTACATTAATTATTTCAAGCTCATAAAATATCTAAAATTGATTTGAGGTAGGGTTTACTCTTAGGGTTAGTGCTTTAAACAACCCGATGGTTCTAAACCTCCATACCATTGTTAAAAGAAAATGTTATTGCAATTCAAATATTTGAAAAACATGGAAGTGTCTTTAAAATTGTAAGTTATTGTGCTGCATGGAGGTCAAAATATCATGGAGAATACACACAAAAATCTATCAGCAATTTCGTTTTCACAGAATCATATTATTGCATTATGACGTCAAATTGTCAAGGGGATAGTTGTAAAATAACTTCTTACATTTTTAGGATGCCTTGTGTCGTAAATTTCAGTGTTTTAATTAGCAACATTTTCGCTTTTATCTAGTTTCTCGAAAATTCTTATAAAAATTTTCTTGTGGAAATCACTGACTGTAGATAATTGTTAATCGTTTTAGATATCAGTATTTTGAGCTAACCACGGCATATTACTGATCTGTAGTTATTTCAGAGGGTTTCTAATTCTCAGTTAAGAGTTTTACAGTTGCCCATATGGGTGAGGTATGAGATGAGAGGCTTTAACATGACTTTATATACAAGCAATTAATTCTTTCCAGATAATTTACAATCTAAATTTTTAATGAGAGTCAGCTTTGCTTTTGTACCTTCAAATTAATGTTCGATTTGCTGAATTAAATTTTTTAAATGCAAGATGTCAATACAGAGTTATACCAAAGTGGTTTCGTTGTTCCAAACAATATTTTTTCCGCAGATCACGGAAGAGGTCCGGAATAGAGTGAAAATGAAGTCAAGCTTAGCATTATGTAAAATCAAGTACCAAATATTGAAAAATAGTAAGAACGGCTGCTACGATTCACTCCGTAATTTACTTTCTGCAACTGTTTAAATTTCTCCATTAATTCATTACAAAAAATGTTTTAAAAACTGTATAGAAATGAGATATCAATTCTCAGAAAATTTATTATAAATTAACATTAATTAATCCATTGAAAAAAATATGATTGATAAACTTTACCTTCAGTGCATTCGCAATGCGAATCCAGATAAGTAAGAACGGGACCGGAAGCAACAGATGCTCCGAGGAGTCGGGCTCGAATCAGACCTTCTCGTTTCTGGGCCCTCACGAGTTGCACTTTCGGAAGCTGAGCGATGTAGTTCTCGAGCCTCTGCTTCAAGTGGGCTAAAAATTAAAAAAGACGACAGTTAATACAAATCATCGAACAAAATCATGCAGTTCTAACATATCATTTATATATTTAAAATAATCAGGGACCCCCCCCCTCTCCAAAATAACACCCCCGTTTTCCAGTCCCAACAATTAGTCCTATTTCGTCAATTTTTATTTCATATCAAAGTACTTGAATCTTATATACATAATCAATTATTACTCTCCCCGACCATCTTAAAGATGTGAGAGATATCGCAAAATAAAATTTTTGGCAGAGCCGACAACCTTAATAACTGACTAGTTAGCAAATAGTGTAACACCGATTAGAATGCTTTATGTTTATCTTTCAAGCTCAATTTGAAATAATACTTTCTTTTACTGTGATAATTAGTAGTTTATCAAGGCTGATCGACGTGAATTAGATTAATACTATTAATATGGGTCGCGAACAGAATATAACAGGTGGCGCTCAGTATAAAGGAAATTTGAAATGACACTCATATTTAACCCTATGAACCTGGACTCATTCCAAATCGCCTTGTTCAATAAAGTTCTAACTCAGACGTTTCTGGGTGTAAAGCTGAAATGTAGGGGTGAAAGGTAATTGGTGACCAGTTACTCATATGAAAGGCCCGATTCCCCTCTGTCTCTGAAAAATTGTCCTAGGTTTTGAGGCAATGGGATTCTTATGCTAGCCGGGCTCATAGAGATAAAGATAACACCTGATCATAGATCCAACATATAACATAATAATCATTATACATAATGGCGATAGCGTTAAAATTTGTTAATATAACCACTAATTTTTGAAAAACTGAAATTTATCTGAGATAACTGAGTTATTATCAAGAAAGAAAATGTTTCCATAGAATAAAAATAAGACCATATTTTCAAAATATGTTCTTGGTATTATTTTATTGAAAGTAAATCCTATTTACAATTTAGACTATTTGTTTCAGAATTCTATGATTATCATTTTGGGATAATTTTATTCCTCACGGGGGTGATAAAGAGAGTAAAAGAAGGGCATTTTTTTCTTTTAGTTAATTTTTTCTGATAATGGTTTTTAGTTATTTTTTAATTTTATTATTTTGTTTTAATTTAAAACTTGTGTAATATTTCTATAAATAGCTTTAAAAAATAACCACTATCATAAATCTTTTCCATCTCCATCTTCCATCTCATCCTTGTTTTGGTGAAATAAAGACCAGTTCGCGCATGCCCAAAAGCTAAAGCAGTTTGAGTTTTTGAACGCAGAAAGTTTTGCATTTACAAACAATAAAAATGTTTCCATTATAAATTACGAACTCATTTCTTATAAAATCATTCCTGTTTTAAATTATTTTTAACTAAAACAATATGAATATAAAAATAAATGCAGAATATACACTAAACCGAGAAATACTCAAAATAAAATTTACGAAAAAAAAACAAAACCCATGGACATTAGGGATAATACGAAGTTATTCTTACGCTGATCCGAGTAGTCATCGACAAGAATGATCTCCTTGAGCAGGTGGTCAGGAGATCGCTCCAGAACACTGTGAACTGTTCTCATGAGGACACTCCAGGCCTCGTTGTGGAAGCAGATGATGACACTCGTCGGAGGCAGATTGGACGGATACTTGATATCTCGACATCTGAACAATAATAAAAAAAAAACGTCTTTATTAAAAAAATTTCCTAAGTCATAAAGCGATATGAATCTATTGAAATGCATTCATGTTTAGAATTCATATAAATACATTTCTAGTAAATTAGTTCTTTATTCATTTTTTTCATTAGTCGGCAGGATAGTCAATTTCACTATTAACTTTAAAAATTTCTTGGCTAAGCCCATGACCAGTGAATGATATTCTCACATCAGTAAAGCAGGAAAAGGAAAAAGAAAATGTGCAAAAGTTTTCAAAATTTAAGATCAAAAGAGTATTGGTTGAAATGAAGCAGAACAAGTATTTATTTCAGCCTCATAATATTGTAACTTCATGATGGACTGTTAAAATTATAGAAATTAGACCCTGAGAAGCGAGGGAAACTCCGGACAACCCAGAAGTTTGAATTCAAGTATTAAAATAGCTAATATTAGGATTGTAAATAAATAGAATATATTACATATATGCACTACTTTTCATTTAATATATTAAACTACCATAATTTTACGGGAAATTTATATTATTTCAATGCATCTGGGTATTAATGTCATCAATAGGGTCGTTATCAGGGTAGATTTACTATTCCATTAATCTAAACTTATTTTAATATTTTGTTATTTATTCCTTTTTAATTACTAAATGTAAGTACTAATAAGTTTATAATGTAACAAATCTCAAAAATATCAATGGAGTGCAAGTATTAACAAACACATAGGCTTGGCTTGAAATTTGTTAAATGTTTCACTTTAAACAATTGTGTCTCAGTTAAGATATTAGCATGCTAGAAAGTTTTATACAATTTTTTCATCAAGTCATGCAAATGGAAGATCATGCAAATATGAGGATTTCACTGTAAAATTTCATATGAAATAAAAATTGATAAAATCGGTGCAATGATTGAAGTGAGGAGATTTATTCCGCAGTTTAAATAAACTGGCGAAATTACTCTAGTTGTTAAGCCCAGAAACTATGCTAAAGTTATATTTAAAGTTTTACTAAAACTAGGGGACGGTGGAAGCAGCGGACCATTGATGATGTATCAACAAGTTCTGACATTTCATACGAAAAAAAAGTGTCGAAATCGGATCACGGATTGTGGATGGATGAATATTTCTTAAATTTTTTTATTATTTGAAATGCATAGATTATGCAATATCCGCATATTTAAAAAAAAAAATCAGGAAAAAAAAAAAGACCCAGGCACTCAATCTTGACTTCTAGTTCGATTTTTCGATTTGCCCTCCTCCCCGCTCTTTATGGAAGCTCATGATCCCTACTTAAGTTATCAAAGCTCATTCCATGCCATATATTATCCTACAATTTGCACAAAAATTTCAAAAACATGACTTCATTGAATAATCACTCTGGCGAAAAACCACAATACATTTGTCAAATTACATCCATTACATCGAATTTGAAAATTTTTTTTATTTGCGTAGGTTTTTTTTTACATTTATTAATTACAAAGTTTTATTACATTTGATTCCTAAATTAGCCATAAATGGATTTCGAGAGACATCACCAAATGTTCTTCTTAATTAGGCTTCCTGAGTTTCGAGGCACACCGCGAAATAAAACTTTGGTAGAGCCCTCAGCCTTAATAACTGAACCGATAATGTCATTTTGCAGTCATTGCTAACCAATCAAGAATGCTCTACATTTGCTGCCAAATTTAAAATATTACCCTTTCTTTTTGTTTTGATAAGAAGTAGAATCAGAATTGATTGACATGACTAGAAGAACATTATTAATATAGTGTTTCTGTTTATCTAGGCAAATTTTATGTTTATATTTAAATTTTAAGGGTAGGAAATATACTTTCCACGGAACTAATTAAGGTTATGAAAAAAATTCAATTTAATGGCGATTATTTGCCATAGAAAGATGAAAAGTATGTTGCAATGCACAAGGTTATCTCACCTTCTGCAGACATATAATGGGTCTCCTTTTCTTTTCTTGGGATTTGTGCTACATTTCCTATACCGTCTATAATTCTAAACCAACTCTGGAATATGATTTCTCACATTGGCTAAGCACACATCACCCGGAATTGCCCATTTGTTTGTTTATTAATTAGCAAAACGGCCTTTCCTTTTACTGGAGGAATATCCATCAATTGCTGATGATCTAATGTTATATGGAATGTTAGCTGGTGTAAAATTTTTTTCTTTTGTTTATTTGCCACAATATAAAATTATTTACGATGTAAAGGTAAATAAAAGTTACGATGTCACCATTCTTCAGATCTTCCTATTTGTTTCGTTCTTTTCTTTGATCGAAGCGACCAATCCTCCTATGATATCATACTATACAGCGACAGATTTGGGACAAGGTAATTATCTTTTAGTACGATCGGTTTTAGACCGCTTTACAGATGTCATAATCGTTGGTTAATGTCATGTTGTCAATAAAGTAACAGCCTTATTGTCCATCTACTTTATTGTAACAACGCTTTCACACTTTCCTTAGTAACATTAATTCACTTCTTTGTGATTTGTGGGAATTACTGTTTTCAATGATACAAAAGCTAGGTCAATATGATAGTGGGATTTTAGCTTCCCTCAAATGTATTTCGTAAGATCATGTAGGTGGGAAGTAATCTTCCTAAGGGTCAAGTAAAGCCAAACCCTCTTTTTAAAACAAATATAATTTATATATACAAAAAATAAATATCTTAAAATAATAAAATTTAATGACAAGCTGATGTGCAGAATATTTTTCTATGTTCTAACATGCACTTAAGTCTTTTATAGCATGATAAAGAGTATGTTCATTAGAATAACTTTTTAAAACAAATTTAAAAAAAGCCATTTATTATTCCAGTAAAGCTTCTAATTTTAGAATATCTTTATTTAACAATTCTATGGAAGTATTGATGAGAAGTGAATTTTTTTTAGAATGAGAGCAAGCATCTTCTACCCCCCTCCCCCCTCATTTAGAAACCTAATTCCGGAATTCTGATACGAGCAGAAGTCATTTTCAAAAATTTTAAAATAATCCTAGAAACATTATCACCTAAAAAAACCTGGCTAAATTATGAACTAGCTCAAAATATTTATTGCCATACTGAGGTAATAAAACCATGTAATGCCTTTTGACATCTCAACGGTCTTGATAAGAGTTTAAAAACAGACACTTTAAAAATTATCAGTTTTGCATGCCTATCAGCCTTGATTTACAACGGAAAGCAGGAAGTATTATTTCTTTATCAGCATATTATACAAAGATAAGTTTAAAATAGAAAAGCAAGCATCTATATTTTATTGATAAATAGTTTCCGATGATCACTTTAAAAAAAGACAAAATCGATTCTACTAAAACAAATAGACATTTAGTACTAATTTTATATCAGAATCTTAATTGCATGCCAAACATCTATTCCCTGAACAAAAATAAACCGATCCCACTTTGCATTGGGAGGATGTACGATTCACTGTACGATTAATGCGTCTGTTAGACAGTCCATGCACTCTTAATTAACATAACGTAGCAACAGGAAATTTTGTTGACAAGAAAGTTTATTATGGCGACTAATGAAACACCAAGGATCTTTTATTTCCTCTACCAGCAGGTGTTTGGTGTCATTCTTAATAATCCAGACACCAGTTTTTTTTTCTCTTCTTTTCGATGTATAAACTCCTTGTGTGCCAATAAGTATACCACAAGGCTTACAGATGTCAGTACACAATTGACAGTAGAAAAAACTTCATATATAAGGACGCAGGCACAAATGCAAAGAAAGAAGAAAGAAAAATGGGGGGAAACCAGTAGATATACAAACAAAAGCAAAATGAAGCAAAATTGCTCACATAGTAACAGAAACATACAGTAGATGATATAAAACAATTGAAGAAGCATGATCAAATAAAATATTCAAAATACAAATACAAAAGTATATATGCAAATATATGTAGGCAAACACACTGAAGTAAAGTTTAAATAATACGGGGGAAAATACTATTAATATATGTACAAAAGGAAATGAAAGATGATTTACTCTATACAAAGGCAGATAAATGAGGAAGCCAAGTGATATTCTTTAGAAGGCAGCTCCTGAGTTTATGTCTTTCCGGAATAAACTTGGTGCATTCAAATATCAAATGCTTCGCATCCTGGACTGCACCACTGTAGCACGAACACATATCAGTCAGCGACAAATTGAATCGTTTTAACCAGATATCAGACGGGACAACAAAGCATCGTAAAATGTACCAACAACAAAATTAGATTTATATAAAAATGATTCGAAAAATAGTTTAATCAAAGAATAACAACTAAGCAAGAAAAGTATAGCTCTAATATTGCACTGATGGCACTTTCAAAATTAGTCTTAAATTCCGCACTAGCAAGTACAATACAAAGCAGTGGGAATGGTCACTCCAAAACTTTCTTGCATACTCTCTAACAAACATGTTATTCCAGAGAACGCTTTGCTTGGTATTGGCGTACAATAGTTAGGAAATATTAACTTTTGGGGTGAATTTAGCATTTTACTGCATGTTTCGTGTCATCCTTGGAGAGTGTTTCGGCGATTAATCCCTGACATACATTAATAGTATCCAAAAATCGAATCCAGAATCGAACGCCGTATTCCCAACCGATTAAAATAAAAATTTATAAGAAAACTACACTTGTGGTCACTAAATTTGATATAATTAAGCCATTTCATTTTTAAGTTATCGCAATTACATGTTTCTAAAAGCACAGACCGACAGACGGACAAACCCGAGTTGGATTACACTCACAATTTGATAGGCGTCTATACTAAAGCTGTTAAATTTGTGTACCGAATTTTATCTATCTAGCTCTCTTCGTTTTGTAGTTATCGAGCTAATTTATATTCGAACAGCTGGACAGGCAGACTTCCTCAGAACTGATTTTGCTCAGAATTTCATAGAAATATACAAATTTGGTATAAATACCGAATACCAAATTCAATCCTTCTAGCTCAAAGCGTCTTTGAGTTATCCTTGTCACAGACATATTGATGGACATTTTCCAAAAATATGTTTTTCGAATTCAGGGAGATTTAAAGCGTAGAGATTCGTCAAAATCTCGAATTCGATTTTCTCTATACTTCGAATACGAGAAAGTAAAAACGGTAACACAAGCGATTACCACAAGATAGTAATATTTTGATTTATTTCTTGTACGTCGATAAGACGAATCATTAGATAATATATACTACTGCTGGGTTCTAAATTAGTCAGACCAGCTAGTACCACAAATAATAAATAGCACATAAATATATTGCACATACGTTACAGTTTGACGGAACACCATATACTATTATTGAAGGGTACAAGACTGATAGGCCATTGGATGCTAGGCATTTCAGGCGGTTCACAGTTTGATCAGCAGCGGATGTCGTGTACTACCAAGGTTATATTCTGATGCTGCAACGAATGGCATATGCTAACAAATATATCGTTAGTTTAAAAAATAACCATACCATATATTCTTAAAAAGTAGCACTAAAGTGTCTCGATTGATGTGCTATCGTATGCCGAAAAATACCAATGGTTCACAGTTTGATTGACAAGAATTTACAGTGAATTTAAACGAATTAAATCAGATATATTGCTGTCTTGTGATTTCAAAAGCAAAAGACTATCTTCCAATATCAGAATATTTGAGGACAGATCAAATAGTAATTTTTTTTTTTTTTCCTAATAAGCAGCATTTACTTCATTTCGGAGAATTTTTTCAAGATTTAATGGGGACTACCCACTACAAAGACAACAATATTTAACTGAATTTCAAACTGAATCAAAAATATGTTTAAAAAAACATTTAAATCCGATTCAAGATTTTAAGAAATAATTACTTACTCTTTGTCTCTAGGATCTGGGAGCGACCTGTGGAGCGATATCAAATCACTGATATACTGATTGAAGGCGTTATTCTTCCAGCCCAACTTGACCAGTTTCTGCTGCTCATCGGTGAGGTTGGTCAGCTTGACAGGTTTACCCATCTCGCCATAACCGTCTGGTTCACGAGGTGGCTGGAGGACCCCTCCATCCTGGTCGTTATGTTGGTAATCAGGCTCCTTACTTTTAGGTTTAGAGTCCACTAAGTTTTCTACATGTCCTACTAAAGGCTGTTGTTGGAGCGATCGCTCAGCTTTGTGCTTGGACTCGGAGCCTTTGTCCACTAGATTATCTTCTGCTGAATGGTTAGATGTGACAGCCAAGATATAAGTGACTAAAATCCAAGTGGCTGGTATAAGAATAAGTCCTTTCAACACTACATTTCTGCGCCTAAGCATCATTTTGACTGTTAAATTCATTGAAATGCCGTTGTTTCAACTTGATATCACACACAAAAGAATTCAATGTTCGTTTGAAGTTCAAACTTATAAATAAAGCTAATTAAATAATAAATAAAGAGTGGAATAAAAATATACTGACTACCCTATCTGGATAAAGTGGTCTCACGTCATATTTGTAAAGTAAAAAAAATGTAGAAAGTCTTTATGACAATTAACAGGATTGATTTAAAGCATTTCCGTTTCAGATATGTCAAAAAAAGGTCTTTATACTGACGGGTTAGTCAAGTTACCGATACATGATGAACTGTTTCGAAGATTAAAGTTTGCCTTTTCTTGTCGTTGGACAGGTTCAATGTCAGCTACAGGATTTCTTCTTTTAAAATCTGAAATAAAGTAAAATTTGTTTAGTACACAAGGAACAAAAATGGTGAAGGTTTTGATAATGAACAGAAACTATCTAATCTGTAGTTGTGACATGAGAGCCAATTATAAAGAAAACAAATCACATGGCTTGAGAAGTTCGCAAAAGCTGTCAAAGCCGGAAAGGAAAACATCTGTTGGCAAGCGGTAATTGACTAAAAATAAAAGTTATTGCCTATTATTTCTTTAAGTGGAAATAATAAAATGTTTAATGTGCAAGATGTTAGATGAATAACAAACTTTTTTTTTGAAAAGTGCAAATCCAAAGAAAATAACCATTGAAACATAACATAAAGAGAAAAAATATTTTTTTTAATGTTAAAAATGGAAGAAATGGAATTTTAGACTTCCAAATACTTTGTTTCGCACCTTCAACAAGAAATCTAATTTAATCTAACAGTAATTAATATTCTAATTTAATAAACATTAGTTAAACTGATTTAACTAACAACATTAATTAACAATTTTTCTGTTCAACAAAATAATTTCCAGAACGAAAAATATTAATCCAAAAGTTTATTTATTTATTCTATTTATTATTTATTCTATTTATTATTTATTTATTCGGTAATAGATATGAAGGAAAAGAACGAAATGATAAATATTAAGTTTGTTTCAATTATTAAATTTTGCATTTGCATGCACAGTTTGTATACATATAATTTACCATGGATCGTAACTTGCGAAACAAAATCTGTTTTTTGTACAGCTAAATAATAATTGCATTTTTCACTATTATCTATATCAAATCAAAGAATTTTTCATATTTATATCCGTTATAAAACAAAATAATTGAACCTTTCACAGTGGTCTTTGCCTTCATATATAGATTGAAAAATAAATAAAAGTTTAAAATGATTTTTGTTTTGCAGAAGAAAAGACGGAATTCGCTGTAAACTCGCCGTGCACTCTGTATTCAATTAAAAGAAGAACAATGTGTATGCTGTATGGCAAGGAACAGCATACACATAAAAGGAACACACACACAAAAAAAAATATGTATTCTGCTTTATACATTGTCCTCTTGTGCAAAGGAAATAAATATTGAACCTCAGAACGTTTGTCTTCATTTTAGATATAAGTTCATCTCTCTTTTTCTAACTTTAGATTTAAATATAATTTTCTGATGAGTTTTTGCATATAAAACGGCACAACGTAACATAAAATTTTGGTTCCGATTCTAGCCCTAATTTTGGAACAATAATAGGGCAAAAGGGATGGATAGTAAAAAAAAAAATAAAAAATAATAATAATAACGATATTTTGTAATGAGATGATATAACGATATTACAACATTTTTTTAAATGAAAATTCAGTCAAGATAAAAAAATGTACTTAAATACTAAAAGTAAATAACAATAAATCTTTAATAGCAGATAACACTATCTCTTCAAATTTGATAAAATTATTATAGCACGACTTCAAAAGTCATTAGTCAAGTAGACATTTTTTCTGTAAGTATAGATTTTTTTTAGCATATTTTTAATCTTGTTGTGCATTAGTTTCGATTAGCACGGCTTTGTTACAAGAAACGAATTATATATTTATTCCTAATATAATACAGCTAAGATTTGCAATTTCACACGTGCCGGCTAATATTAAAGGGAATTTAACATTTTCATGTAAATATAAAAAAAAAAAAATATCTTTCTCGTATACTTAGTACAGAAAAAGTATAGTAATCGTCAAAAAAAAAAAAAATAATCGAAATCGAGATTTTGACGAATCTCCACGTTTTTCCTGAGTTCGAAAAATACATTTTTGGAAAATGTGTCTAACAAAGATAACTCAAAAACGCTTTGAGGTTGAAATTTGGTATACGGACTTTACACCAAATTTGCAGATTTCTGTCAAATTTTGAGTAAAATTTGTTCAGAGGGAGGTTTATCTGCTCAGCTATTAGAATATAAGTTAAAATAATAATTAAAAAATGAAAAGAGAGCTAAATAGATAAAATTCGGTACACTGATTTAATATCTATAGTATAGACACTTGTCAAATTTTGTGCCAAATCCAACTATGGACTGACTGTCTGTCGGTTTGTACTTTCAGAAACATGCAAATGCGATAATTCAAAAACTTAATGACTTAAATGTATCAAATTTGGCATTTAATTTAATGAATACAAGCGCAATTTTGTGCCAAATCTTTGTTTCAATCGGTTGAGAAAAACGTGTCGAAAGTACAAATTCGATTTTCGTTTACTATTAATGGCGTACCAGGGAAGAATCGCCAAGGATGACACGATAGATTCAGTAAAAATGCTAAATTCACGCCAAAGGTTAATATTTGGTAACTATTCATGCCATGCAAGGCATTCTCAGCACTCCCGCTGGTTTAATAGGTGAAGGCTTGTAATATTTATTGAAAAAATAATTCAAAAACTAGAATGATAAAAAAAAAATCTGCTCGCGTTTATACATCAATCGTCGAAGCAAGATGTCACTCATGACATGTTAAATATTTAATATTTCCTTTGGACAACATAGCACTCTTAGACAATAGCGATAATGTCAATCATAATTCGTTAAAAAAAGAGCTTTTGCTGTAATTTCTTTTCGTCAGGTATGGTCAAATATTTTCCCAGATATAAAAACAATCGACCCTGTTGAAATAAGTGAGGAAGTGATAAAACTTCGCCAGTCAGTTGACATTTCCACTATACTTGCACAGCCGAATTTTTTCCCCCTGTTTAGCAACTACAATGCTTTATGCAAATAAAGAAAAAAAATGATTTCATTTGTTTGATTAACATAACGTTTCGAAGTTATACGATAATATTATGTACAGACATCGCAAAAAAATCACACGACTAACTGGAGAATAAGCATATATTCCAGACAAAGCAGAATTTTTTTTTTCATAATAAAACACCACGCTGAAATTAATGTGAAAAACGGAATTTATAAGCAACCAACGGAAGTATTTTTTCTGGACTTTCTCATATGCATCTAACATTAACTAAAACAAAACGCTGCGTTTTGCGCCTTTAAGAAAAGAAAAAAAACAAGGAATATGAATTTTGGGTATCTTCCATTCTATTAATTATAAATCTATGACGATTTTGGAAATAATGCTGCAAACAGACCACATAAAAAATATTCCATTTGTCTGATATATTGAGTATTTGAGCTATCAATTTCACGTACCCGCAAATATGTCAATCAACAAAAGGTTAATATTTTGATATATTGGGTTCAAAATCTGAGAAAAGTTTTGAATCAGATCCAAAACTCCAATTATAAATCCATATGCTAAGATTTCATTCATCTACTTATTAGGGGTTTTGAGTTATAAGGATACATACAAACGAACAGAAAGACTTCCCACAGAAAGATTCCCTCAAATATTTGATAGAACATCTGACGAAAAGACAACAGATCAAAGTTTAAGGCTTAGCATGTTTGAATCTTTAAATTATCAAGTCCACAAACAAAGAATTTTTTTTAATTGTGGAAGGACCGTTATTTGAAAATTAAACAATTTCGTATTTTCATACTTCGCATACAAGAAAATACAAAATGTATGAAGAGTCAAGAAAAACAACAAAGAACAGCAGAAGCTTTTTGCAAGAATAATTATATTGCCATCGTAATTTAACAAGTTTACCTTTAATTAGTTTAACACAATTAATTCATACTCGCATTGAAACTAGGAATATAATTGCACTGACTAATTGATTTTTACAATTCGCTGCGCTTTTTGCAATAGGAAAAATGACATGGCACGTAAGCACAGAATAAGAAAACGATGTCAGAAAACAGATGACATGACAATTAATGTTTATTAAGTGACAGTGCCATATAAAAAGGAATTACTTATCATTGAATTAAATTAAGTTAATGTTCCGTTATCAACTCGAGATCTATTTTGGGTTGGAATAGTAATTTTATAGTAATATTATAAAACTGTATATAGATATTATATGTAAGTAGAAACTATGTATAGATATAATAATTTTGAACTGTGGCCAGAAGACGATGACGCCATTTGAACCTTGACCTCAGTTTTCGCACCATATCAATTGGGTGTCTTGTCCTCGTCGTCAGATTTAATGTGAATCAAGCCCGTATTCATTGCGAGAATCTCCGGTCCAAAAACCAAGACTATCAGAACCAGGCCAACACACACCAGTACACTATTGTCGATTAAACTGTTATCCCAAAATACACGATTCTGTTTTAAAGCTCATTGATTGTCCAGCTCTAAAACAACGAAAATATTTATTAAAATAAACCTCTCTCAAACTAATTCAGGGCCTTTAAAAAAATCCTTGAAATTTTTTTTATTTGATAACGATTTCATTCTTTTTCAGCTCATGTTCAGACACATGGAAATTCTGTTATTCGTCTATTTAATTGTGTATTTCAGATATTATACTCGCAAATATACATTTAGACAGTCAGACTGACAATTTCTTCAAAAATGGATTTGGTGGAAAAAAAGAAAAAAAGAAAGGAAATCTAAATCTATCTACAATTTTAAAGACCACAAGCTATGTTTTATTTATTCAGCTCGGTGTGTTTTTGAGTAACCTTTAAGTACGAACAATGACAATTTCCCAAATAAAATATGTATTATGGACCTTTTTTCTTTGACTTATAAAGTTCAAAATCAGTAAAAAAAAATACAATTTTGATGTTTAGACAATATATCAAATTTTATTTATCTATTTTGTTGGATTTTTTTAGCTATAGCGTTCTTATACACAATAACTAATACAAATCCATAGACCAATGATTCTCAACCTTTTTTTTTTTTTTTTTTTTTTTTTTTGTCGCGACACACTTTTAACGATTTTAAAATTTGGCGGCAAACAAAGAAAAAGATAAGTTTAAAAGTTTTTACTTACCTATAATACACTGTGTAAAATAGTTTATGATAATATTATTTTATATTCAAAATTATGTACTACAAAAACAACAGCACATTTATTAAGGGATCAATTACAAGGTAATAATAAGAATATTTTTAATGAGAAATTTGAGCTTGATGTTTTTTGATAATTTCATTTATATTTGGTTGTAAAAATGACAATGCTACTCTGATATTGAAAATTCGAATTCACACAAATAAAATGCAGAAAATTGTAATAATATTTTTCAAGCTTTTATGGCTATCATGGGATAATCGCATCTGATGTTAATCCAAAGTGAATTAATTGATTCTTCCAAATATTTTAAAATTAAATATCGATAATTAGTAAGCGCATTTAGTTCCTCTTCATTCAAAGTTAATTCAAATATAGATATTCGTATATAAAGTTTTCTTTTACAGTGTACTTTTCTTTAATTTAAACAAATTTTATTCGTAATAAAAAAAAGCATTATAATTTTTACTGTATACATTTCTAAAATTTCACGGCACACAAAAGTGCTGCGACAGAGTGTTTGAGAATCACTGCTACAGACAGTCAACTTGCAGAAAGATTTCGATAAAAGTTTGATACACATTTATAATTTTGATGCTAAAGGCACATACCAAATTCAATTAGTATAGTTAGTGGCGGATTTAAGCATTTTGCACCTCCAGGGAGAACAAAATATGAAGCTCCTTTTTTAATAAACGAATCAATCCAATTCTCAACACATTATGAGTGATTAATTTTATGTTAATTAATTTTATTAACTTTATGAGAATATACATATTTTTACGTAATAAAACAGATTGCAACTTAGGCAGTTATACTTAACAAAGTATTAATATTATACTAATATTTTACTTTTCAGAGAATTTGCATTTTTTCCAAATTTATTTAATTGGTAATTGGACTAATAAAACTTTTTGTCTGCACCTTTAGCTAAACGGTTCTAATCAGCTGCTAAGTCGGAAATCCATCACTGAGTCTAGTTCATATAGTTTCGGATATGTTGCGTTAATAGTCAGTTTGAGTTTAGTTACAATAACGTCCCGTTTAAAAGCAACACTAGGACTATTTTGGGACGGACCTCATAATTTTGAACAGCGATCAGATGACAAGGACACCTGAGCTGGCACCCTTTATCCAAACTTTCACACCACACCAGCGGGAGGACGTTTGGCCCCGACGGATTTAATGTACACCAAACCCGCTCACGCGATGGTTGCTCGGTGGAATCGGGTCTCGAACCTGAAGCCCTCCGATTCTGAAGCCGAGGCTTTACACGTTAATAGTCAGATAAACATTATTCTAAAAATGTTTCTCCGTGTGCAAGGAGGAATAAAACGTGGAAACTCATCAAAATCTTGAAATAGAATTGTTTAAATTATACTTTACTGATGCATATTACGCACATGAAGAAATAAAAGTCCGTAGATTCCATGAAAGTTTAGAAAAAAGGCAGAAAGACATTAGAGATACGCAATTGCAAGAAGAATAACATTAAAAACGATCACTTAAGTGAACTGAGAATTTCCTCTGCATTTTTCCAAAATATTTTGAACCCTGTAGAAAAATGTTTTCAAAAATCCAGTGATAGTTTTGATAGTCTTTGTAACTAAAATAAAGCAAGAACAATTCTGAGAACAGAAAAATTCACTTAACAACTAAACAATAAATCAATAAAAAAAAAATCCTACATTCTGTTACGCCATTTGAATTAGCACTGCTTGAACCGAAAGAATTTTCCAAATCACCGCGTTCCTGTATCCCAGTAACGAATTAGTGAGCTTAATGTCTCAAACAGATGAAGTAATGAAGCAACACTCGGATGACTCGAAATGTTTAAAAGACTCAATTTAGAGTTGCGAATGAAACAAAAGTTTACAACATCATGAAATGAGCAATGAAGAAAAAACTGTGGTTTCTTTTCCACTTGAATCAACGATAAAATGATGTTTTCAGAAAAGAGCAATCCAAATTGCTTTGGAAGTTAAGAAACTTTCAATTGGAGCGCAGATGGAGAATCAGTTGAGCAATGAAAATATATATTCAGAATATATATTCTAATATATATTCAGAAGTTTATATTATTATAAATATATAAACTTCTTAATTTTTTTAGAAAGAACACGGTGAAATTCTATGAACGATTTCAACGTGATAATGTTTATTGATTTGCATATTACCTGTAAATTGAATCATGCAACATGCATAACGAAAAAAATCTCTCAAAATACTCTATAGGACAAATTATTGGACTTAAATTATTAAAAAGGGCACAGAATTAACTCACAGGTAGTAAGTGTTCACTAAAAAAGAATATTTTTTTCAAATTTTTAATTATAATTTTAATTTAAAATTAATCAAATCGTTGAAACTTTTTAAATAAATAACAGTGGGACCTATTATTGAACAACGAAACATTTTTACACTGCTTTTAGATCTCTACTAATAATGTAGATAGATGGATGTGTACGTGTGTGTTGGTACTTTATAGACCATACCGTTCGACCTATAGTTACTAAATCTAGCACTATGTACTTTGGAGGATGGAAATGTGCATCTCGGAGCAATTATTTTGAAGTTTTAATTAATTAATTTTAATTAATTAAAGATTAAGCTTAATAATAGCATTTTTTCGGGATAGTTTTCAAAGAATACAATTCCTCAAAAATAAATTTTACGTTATCTCAAAATTAAAAAAATAATAATAATGTTTTAATTATATCAATATCAATTAATGGGCTTGGAAATTTTTGTCGAATTTCCGCAATTCAAATCTTTTTTGTTTAATTCCCATAACAAAATACATCTTTACCCTTAAATTTAAACCGTATTCATTGTATCATGAAATATTGAATCACGTGTTTTACTTCCATTGTTGAAAGCAAAAGGATGACTCTGCTTAATATCTGTGTACTTTACAAAGCAAATAAAAAAATGAAGTTAGTATCTCACGAAATTTAGAAAATGAATGAGCCGCACTTGGTTTTTAATAGCGCCATGAGGTCATAGGATTGGTTTCCGTTAGAAGGAATATATGCAAGAAAATTAAAATAACACTACTTTAATATCTGATAATACGACGGGGTCAAGGGCATGAATTTATACATAAATGGTTTAGTAGAAATTAAATATAATCATTATCCTTGGTGAACCAAATGATCGCAAAAGGTTTACCGGCGTCCTGTTATAGGGGTAGCGCGTCTTCCCCGTGATCTGAGCGTCCTGGGTTCGAGTCCCGGTTCGGGCATGGTTGTTCTTCCGTTGTTCTATCTGTGAGATGTGTGAATGTACCCTCCTGTAAAAAGGGGTTGTGCAAGCGAATGAGTGATGCGTGAGTAGCGAAGTCGCACTCTTGACCCTAGTTGGCGCTACTAAAAAAAACAAGAGACGCTCCCCCACCGGCTTAAATTGCTGTCTTCGTAACAGCAGGCTTGCCCATGGCAAGTGCCATAAGAAACAGAAACAACAATCAGAAGGTTACTTGTTAATAATAATAACATTAAGCGATATCAATTTTATTTAAATACATTTTCCTCCTTATTTTATACATATTAACAATATTTATTTAAAACTATAGCAATAGTTTGTTTTGTTTTAGTTAATGGATTTACATTAACAGGTGTTACAAAAATATTAAATATATTTTGTGTGTGCACGTTATCGCTGCTATGCAATTCAAATTAAATTTTAAAAATAAAATAAAGATAGACGAATTAAGTCAAACATTAGCATACTACGATGTTGTACACTAGAGTTTCGAATTCCTTAAAAAAAAATTTCTATTATACTGTTTTTTAAACATATAAAGCTATATTAAAAATTCGTTAAAGATTCCATAATAGTTAAAATAAATTAAAAATTAAAATGTAATAAACAAGTAAAATAATAAATGTATCTATTTCTCATCTCACTAATAAAATTATGCCTTTAAATTATATGAATTATAAGAACTTCATGCTTCCTATTTACATCAACAACAAATATAAATTGCTTTTCAGAAAGTAATTATCAACTGAAGTAGGAAAATTTCTTTGAAGACTGAGTAAATTTGAAACTGAAGTTTTATTAAGTTCCCTCATTACATTTCCCCATCGATTATTTTGCTAGATCATATTTCTAAATTCTCCGAGGTAGATCGAATTCTAATCTCTAGAATTTTTCCACTTGACAGCCTTATTTCCAATGCTACAAAATATTTTCCAAGAATTATTTACGATAAGAGAGTTTTCGAAAACTTCTCTCAATTACTGGAAGTGTAAAATTTCAATTATAAATCATAAGTTCATTAAACAGTTAATTTGCCCTTATTTTGAAGAATCCATTATCAACGTAGATTATTTTCTGTTGTTCAGTTTTCTCAATAAGCATTAACTGAAAGATCCGAAGCATTCTATTCGTAATTGGGAGATACGAGATATAATTAATCAGGCCTTAGGTAAATCTCGTATCAAGTCGGGAGCCTAAATTATAAACACTTGACAACTCTCGGAGATATAAATCATTCCCAGACTCGGTCGAGTAGCTGCTTCCAGATTGTTTAAACGAATTTTAATTAAAAGTAGAGAATCATCATTAATTAAACTCGCTCGGACTTAGAAAGATTAGAAACCATGTCAATTACAAATGACGCTATTTTAGATAATCCGATGTTTCTTTTTTTCTCTTTTCTGAATTTTATTGAAATTAATATATACTTATGTAAAGTTATAAAAAACCTTGATTATCTTGATATGATAAAAGTTATTCATGGGATATCACATTTATAACTTAAGGTGTGCGTACACACTAGAAGATTTTTTTTTAAATTTTAACTTTAAAAATCCAGTTTTTTCACAGTAGGTCATTAATATATGTTTAAACTCATTTCAGTGAGAGAAAACCATATTACACTAATTATTAATTGAATAATATTTAATGAGCTAATTAGCCTGTTTTTTGAAACATGATATCTTAAATTCTAATTTATACAGGCACACAATTCTAGTTGGAAATTATGCCTAATATTAGTCTTCATATTTTCTGCCTCAATCAAGTTATAAAAATAATAGAAAAATAGAGATTTTTTTCTGTAATTTTTTTAAATAGCTATTAAAAATTTATTTCCATAAATATAACTTTGATTGAGGCACAAAACATCCGCTATTTCATACAGATTATTTTGATATATAAATAACTGTATTTGGTTCAGTTCTTGTTGAGTTATGATTGTTTGAATGAAGCAACATAGTAGAAAAATATAATTCTTCATAAAATGAGTTTAAAAAAAACCGTAACTAGAGTTTTTAATGAAAGTACCTCAAGAAAAATAATTATAACTCGAGAAATATTTCGAATATTGACAACATCTTGGTATCGTTTGAAAGCTAAAGGATCATAAAACATTATTAAGCAATAAAAAAAATAAATATTCGATATTTTGAACGAATTTCGAAGTTTCAAGTGTGTACACACTTTAATGCAGAGAAATTACTTTTGAATGAAGAAATCTAGAATTGCAGAAATAAACCTATTAATATATAAACCTCGGATAATATTGGTTAACCATTATTATCCGAGATTGATCATGGAGTCGAAACTGGTCATATCTGAAGATTAGATATCTTCTCAAGTACTGCATATCTTCTCAAGCAACGGAAGTGGTCTCCACAAAACGTTTTCACAACTTACTAATAAACTTGTCATAAAAGAAAACATTTTACATGGCATTGGCATACAATAGTTACGAAATATTAACTTTTGGCGTGAATTAAGAATTTTTACTGAATCTATCGTGTCACCTTTGGCGAGTTATTTGGCGATTCATTCCTGGCAAAATAATATCCAAAAATTGAATTTGTGTTTTAGACACGTTTTTCACAATCGATTAAAACAAAATTGCCCTTGCAATCACAAAATCCCATATCAAATTTAATATATTTACGTTATTTTGTTATCGCGGTTACATGTTTCTAAAAGTACAGACCGACAGATGATCAATCCCTTGTTGGACTTGGCTCAAAATTTGACTGGTGTCTAGACTACAGATGTTGATTTTGTGTATCGAATTGCATCTCTGTAGCTCTCGTCGTTTTGTAGTTATTATGTTGAATTATATTCTAGCAGGTGTACAGGAAGACTTCCTATGAGCAGATTTTGCGCAAAATTTGATAGAAATCCATAAATTTTGTGTAAAGACCGTATACCAAATTTCATCCGTCTAGAACAAAGCGTTTTTAACTTTGTCACAATTTTCTAAAAATATTGTTTTTCGAATTAAAGAATCTATACTGCGTATACTAGAAAGTAACAAGCAATATATACATATAAAAAAATTTTTAAGTCAATTCCTACTAGGTCGACAATTTTTTTTTTATTTTACTTACTTTTGATTAAATAATTACAATTAATATAAATATGTATATACATATGACAGAATTATAATATTAAGTGGCAAAATAGATCTTGGCGACAAACTCGGCGACATGGCGATGGATTTAGCGACCAAATAGAAATTACTGGACAAATTTAATTAATTAATATTTGAAAAAACTGTATTAACATCAAGTGTCATCCAATTTAAGTTTTAAAAAATGTATTTGAACTTGAGTGGATGAATAAAAAGTATTTTATTAAAAATTTGAACAAGATTATATATATATATATATATATATATATATATATATATACACAGAGAGAGAGAGAGAGAGTGAGCTAATAGTAGGAATTGAAAAAAAAATCCTAAACGCATGGATTATGATACATTTAGTAAAAAATGAATTTTAACAAAATAATTCAATCAATTGCCATAAAATATTTCTTTTTTGTACGGAAACAATTAAATTCACTCCAGACTTATTTTTCTGTTATTTCAAGAAAAAATATTCATGTATTATACATTTATATACAAATATTGGACGCAGAAATTTTTCATATTTTTCTTAACAGAGAAAATGAAGTATATATGAATTGATGCAAAAAAATGAAATAAACACATGCATGCATTACAATTTATTATTTTTTAGTCACATATAAAAAAAAATGTATGCATGTAGGTATTAACCTGTGTATAAAGATTTTTTATCATTAATTGAAGAACATATTCCTACAAAAAATTATTGAATCTAAAAATGATAATTTATTAAATGAAAATAACATTTTATAAACAACTTGTTTTAAGGAACTGTATTTCTTTCCTCATTCCTTTAGGCATAAAATTGTTTTAACTGATTAAGAAATGTATAAAAAAATCCAATATAAGTGGCATTGATTTCAATAGAAAATCATAGCATATTTGAAATTCGCTAAATTTTAAATGAATTTGGTTGTTTGCACTAACAATTTTCATAATACACCATTTTTTTGAGCTTTTAAATTTGGCATGAAATATAGATCGGAACTACGATACATTATAATGCAATACGGCAATCAACTAGTATATGATGGGACAACTAATATTGAGAATAAGAATTTATGATACAATTCTCAACATTTGGAATTGTTGTTCGACAACAAGAGCGACATCTGAAACAGCACCTTGACCCTCTCCAGACTTCCACACCATACCGCACTGGATCAAGGAAGTGATATTCGATTTCGACAAGTAATATGTATAAGCTACACTCCAGAGATGTTTATCAACCGGTTGTAAAACGATGAAATTGATATTCGAATTCAGATTCTGCCAATATGCTAAAGTGACAAAACCTAAACTTCGGTTCTCAATCAGAAACACGACAAATAAAAAGGAATGACTGAAAATGCTTTTAATACTGACCTACAGTGAATGCAACAAAGAATAATAGTACATTCAGCACTAGTATGTACCATTTAAAATGTAGGACAAGGACCTAATAAACAGACGCAAAATACATGCAAGTGAATTCTCCAAGAACAAATTCTTTCAAATTTCACTTGAACAAGAATATTCAACAATGAGAACTCATTCGAGAGCAGCTTCACAATGCTCACAAGGAAATGTCTGCTCAGAAAAAGTTTTCGAAACTTTCGACAACTACTTATTGACAGGCGCATGCATTAGTCAGACTCTTTTTTAGATAGACGTGCCTTCGAGGAAGTGAAGTCACTCAGAGGAGGCGGCCTCAACCTGGGAACCATGAGTAAATTCCGAGCTCACCTTGACATCATAAATGGAAGAAAAGCTTCCTCCTCTTTGCATGACGAGTCTCTGCGAAAAGAATTTAAAATTGCAAATTTCAAAAACTGTTTTTTTCCTCCCTTAAGAATGAAGCTTTGATTTTAAATATGCTGAACTATGGATTTGGAATTTTCTGAGACCAGTAAAGATACAATAAAGTACCCTTTATATGTTCTCATTTATACGTCACTTCATCTTAATATTAATTCATTCTTAAATACTGTAATGATAAAGTGCTTGGTTTATAAGATGTGAAAGAAATGCAGCCTCGGTAATATGTCGTCACTTCCCTCTTTTTTTCTTCTAAAATCTGCAAATAATTATTTATATGTCTCTATTAAAGTGTAAAGTCCCGTCTTCGTAATTATTCACAATTAACGAATTAATGGAAGACAAATGGGCAGGTGTTAATTTAAGTAATAAGAAAAAATGAAAAAAATTATTCTATTTTCTTTCAAAGACGCGATGGATAACATTGTGAAAGTTCGATCTTATTTAGTTTATCAAAACACTAATATTCCGAAAAGCAAGAGAGACCCCATCGAACCTTCCACGCATACATTTTAATGAAAGCATTATCCTCATCCCTTCGCATAAAATTAGAGAAGGTCGTGAAGGTCATTAATGCTCAGATTTTTATTTTCAGTTTAGTTTAGTTACAATAACGTCCCGTTTTAAAGCAACAATAGGGCTATTTTGGGACGGACCTCTTAATTTTGAACCGCTGTCAGTTGATGAGGACGGCAACTGAGCTAGAAACCCCCTCTCCACACCACACCAGCGGGAGGACGTTTGGTCATGACGGATTTAACGTGCAACAGACCCCCTTACACGACGGTTCTTCGGTGAAATCGGGTCACGAACCTGAAACCCTTCGGTTCCGAAGCCGAGACCTTACCACCAGGCCACCGTGGCCCTTTTTATTTTCAGAGTCTTGCATATAAAAGTTGTCTGCTTCGTAATATAATAAAGAAAACTGGAACTCGAGCATTAACTGCATGTCACTAGCGATGATGGTTCCAAAACATCGATGTTTGGCGTAAATCTAGCGTTTTTACTAAATGTAGAGTGTGATCTTCAGCGATTAATCTTTGCCATTTGGTTAATACACAGGTACCAGAAAATCCAATATTTATTCTGGGCGCCTTTTTTCTGATCAATTAAATCCAAAATTTGAAACAAAACTACAGGTATAATCGCAAGATTATACAAGTCATTGTATTTCTGAGTTATAGCGTTTACATGCTTCTGAAAATACAGACTATCAACCCATTTTGGGATTTGGTTCAAAATTTGATAGATGTCTAGACTATAGATACTAAATCTGTGCACTGACTTTTATATACGTAGTTATCGTGTTAAGTTACATTAAAACAACTAGATAGACAGATTTATTAGAATGATTTTCATTCAAAATTTGACAAATATACAAATTTGAAGTAATGCCAATTTACCAAATCTAACCCGTCTGACTCAATGCGTTTTTGAGTTATCTTCATCACAGACAGACGGACAAACATAATGCCAAAAATGTGTTTCTCAAACTCAGGGAAGTTTGAAATGTAGAGTTCATCAAAATATCGAGGTCAAATTTTTTTATGATTACAGTATTTTCTTTATATTTCGCGTACCAGAAAGTATAAATGTACAATTAGTACTCAGATAAACAATAAAGATATAGTTTTCCTCATTTTTTTACTTTCATTGTTTAATTTAATTATTTATTTTTATTATCTATACTTATAATAAAGCTCAATGTGTGTGTGTGTGTGTGTGTGTGTGTGTGTGTGTGTGTGTGTGTGTTGGCGCTCTACAGGCAAGGTCATTTGACATACAGCTATCAAATTTGGTACATGTATACCTTAGAGGTCGGGAATGTGCACCTGGGGTCCCTTTTTTTTGAAATTTTAATTAGAATTTTAATTATTAATTAAAAACTAACTTTCCCGCCAAAAAAATGTTCCATTTTTCCCACCGCCAAATGAGTAAGAGTTTAGTTTTTTTTTCTCCCAACAGAAATGAGGCTAGGGTTTACGTTTTTCGGCGGATTATTTCAAACGATTCTGTTTATTTTCTTAATGTTTGATGCATTTAAAATTAAACATTGTTAATGAATCGATCTTTCAGATTCATTCTGAAGTACTTTTGAATTAAAATAAAACAGAATAAAGGAAATTAAAAATTTCTAATCCGCATAGCGTTACCCCAACTGGCGTAGGAAAAATCACATATTTGCGTTACGTAACTGGCGAAGAAAATTCACGCATGCGCATTCTGTTCTGATTGTTGCCATGACAATCGTTATCAATGGATGATTTAAATTATTTTTGGGTTAGTTGTATGCTTTTGTAAGTAAACTGTATTTATGTTAGTTATATATATTTTTTGTATACGCTTATAGTTTTGAGTACATCGTTTTTTAAGTAGTTTTTTTACACCTGTTTTCGACCGATTATTTTAAACGATTCATTTTATTTTCTTAGTGTTTGATGCATTAAAAATTAAACATTGTTAATGAATCGATCTGTTCATGATGAATCTGAGAAAATTTTGTTGACAAATTCTTGAGATAATACATAAATTAAGAAAGATATTCTTTAGTGCCCATAAAGTTTAAACGCTCTGTGACTCTATTATCAGTAATCATATTATTAAAAAAAATGCTTTGTTTCAGTAAAAAATATTATTATATTAATTGCAGATTAATCATTTACCCTTTAATTTAATGTAAAGCATAAATTCTACGGGAGCTAACAGAAAATTAGAGAGATACAGATTACGTTATGACTGAAGGTCTTTATAATATTATGAATGAATTGAAATGTGAAATTATGAAATATTTTAATGAAGAAGCTATTAAAGTGGGAATCACATAAAATATTTAACTATTAAAATTTTAACGAGCATTAAGATTGGCGAACCGGCTGGTCGCCAAAGGCGGCTAGTATAGTAATATATTAATTATGTTTCATTTTTAAATTTTCTATTTTCCAAATAATTTAATATTAGTAACATTAAATTTGTGAAAATCAGAATTGTTTATTTAAATTTCAGTTACACGTCTTTTCATTGGTAGATAGATGGTTTAATGCCAATCTCTTGAAAGATGTATTAATAATGGTTTGCTGTATATAATATTTTTTCAATAAATTTTGACATTTGTAATTTTTTATCGATATTAATATTTAAGTAGCGATTGTTAAAAATTAAACCATTCTTATTCTGAGTAAAGTATAGAAAAAAAATTAATTTAATCTTGTGATCTCAGTGATATGCATTTTAAAACATAGGGAAGTGAATGACGACTCTTCAGAAAATTTAATCTAAACATCCACTAATCTAATATAATTCAGACCCATTCATGATTCATATATTCAATAATTTAAAATATAAACGTAAATAAATAGTTAAGCAAAAATTTAACATTTAAAGGAAGCTTATTTTTCTAACATTTTGACAAAAAATTAAACCAGAAGAAAAAAAATAAACGCTTTCAAACTCCAAAAAGTAATACAACAACTCAAATCATTCATTGAGTTGATTTGTATAGTATGGCAGACATGCATTTTGGATTTAATTTTTCTACAAAAAAACGATGGCAATGATAAAATATTGTAAAAGCATTTTAAATGTTAAAAAAGGGGGGGGGGATTTTATTTTTAAAAAAAAACCCGTGGAAGTCTTTATGAAGGACATCCATGTTTGAGCTAACTAATTAAACTAAACAATGAAACCTTCCAAACTAGAAATTCTTTCAGGGATTATCTTAGTATAAAAAGTCGATAATTAACTAAAAATAATTTCACCTGTCATTAAATATAAATAGGAACAGTTTTAAATTTGATGTCAGATATATTGGATGCCAATTCCGAAAGGGAAAAGTACTACTAAAAATAACATGTTTCAATAATCACTTGAACGCAAAATGCAGGTACACAAATATACAAACGAAAGTTTTCGGTATCAATTCACTTACTACTAACATTACAACATGACTTCAATGTTGAAAAGTTGAACGATGCTGGCCATACAACTAATTGCTCCAAATAAAGTATCCAGGGTTTCATTACAGAAACCGTCTCTTACTTCAGTCCTTTAAATCATGGAAACGAGTCTTCTCAAACAAAACAACATTCAACTAACGAAGAAGTTACAACATCAAATTTTTAAAATATATAAAAAAATATAATTCTCAGAAACAAATATTCGACATTAGAAATGAAAGCAAGCAATCCACGTGTCGCAATTGACGACGATTGCAGAAGATCATTGACGTGAATGAAATAAGGCGACTATCCCACGCATGACTGGGCGTCTGCTAAAAGTGTGCGTGTGTAGAAGCGTGCGTGAGAATAAGGCCCATTTGAATACTTCCGCGGGACGGAATATCTTATGCCAGTGCACGATACATTCACATAATCCTTGTAATATTATCGATTGGTCAAAATACAGAGGATATACGGACGACTGTGAACTAATTTCATAATAAATATGCCAAGGGGGAAAAAAGTTCTTCCAAAAGACATAGTTTTGACTGTGTGTTTTGTGGAATGATTGAAGATGGTGGTTACTTTCTTTTGTTAAATACACGCAGGTCTTTTTGAGTGGAAATTCATATTGGCATTCTGAGTAATGTGCACGCAAATAAGAGCATAATTGATCAGAGAATAATGTTTACAGTTTTTAAGAAGATTATTTATATTGAATTATTGATACATTATTGATATCTAAAATATATCAATAATAATAAAAACATAAACTGCTTGTTCCATTATAAATAGTCACTTATTTTTTGTTTTAATAAAAAAATAATAGAAATGGCTTGACTCTATAATTTCATGGTCGTTTAAATAATCAGCCCACTATTTTTGAATATTCACTTTTAATTATATTAATTAACTAGCCGCCTTTGGCGACCAGCCGGTTCGCCAGTATTACCGCTCGCTACAATTTTCAATTAAATATTTTAAGTAACTGGTCTCTTAATAGATTCTCAAACAAAACATTTTTAATCTTCAAATTTTGATAATCATACCAAACTTATACTGTTGTTTAGATCGTTTCGTTCAATTTACTATATATATTTTCCTAATTTGTTGTCATTTCCGATAAAACTTCAACTTTAATTTAAAGTGGAAATGCTAAAATTGCAATTAGTATAAAGATATTTTTAATGAAACAAGCTTTTTATTTTATTTATCATTTTTATTGTTATTTATTTATTATTATTATTGAATATGAGTATTGCAAACAGAATCGCTCGGTATTTAAGTCTTATGTGAACTACAAAATATTTTTCATAATTTATGTAATATCTCAAACAATAATTCAACAAAAATTTCTCAGATTCAGCATAAAATTCAGTTTTTAGTTTTGCTTTCAAAAGGATTGAAATGAAATCAATAATAATATTTTGTTCCGGCCTATGAATATATTTCAAAAATTGTGAAGTCTAAATTTAATGCAGTAAGATATCATATTCTGAGAAATATTCTGTACACACCAAATTTTAAATAAATGAATGGATGTTTCTATTTTCCACGATCAACTAAGACTTATTTATAAAGTTTTGAATGTTAAAAATTTAGAAAAACTCAACATTTTCATAATCTTAGGCCAATTAATCTTGAGAAACCTGCGCGCTGATTTTCGTATTTTCTTTCAAACGATCGATGGAAAATCTAAAATTATCCTTTTTTTATTGAATAGTGATATTCAAATTTTTATAAATCAGTCAGTTTAAGTGATTGATTTAGTTGATTGGAAATTAACTCTTTATTTAAAATATTAGTGTTTCAAGAACATTTTGTTATTCGTGATTTCCACAGCAGAAGCTTTATGTAAAATCAAAAATTCGTTATTTATTAGAGCATTTATTGAATCCAGTTACATAAAATATAACCATTTTCCATTTAGACCATTTTAGCAGATCTGTGTCTTACTAAAGGTTTACAAATTAGCTGTGTGGCTCTGATTTGAATGGATATCCTGTTCATATTAAACAAAACTTGCCTTAAAATAAAACTGATTTATTAGATTAATAATATAGAGAGTGTAAAAGACCATAAAATAATTTTTCTTGAATTTATTTTTAAAAAAAATAATAATATTTCATATTTGTTTCATTTCCTACAGACACGTGACGAAAATCATATTTTTGCAGATTTCATTTCCAAAAAGATTTAATTTATTTTTAGTTGGAGCTTTAATCAATGTGATGGCAACACTTTGAAAAAAGCTAATTTTTCCCCATGAATGCGAAACGTGCTCGAGCAGCTTAAATTTTATTTTAATTTTGTACGAAAAAAATTGTTGAAAAATATAATTAAAATATTTATTTAAAAATTCATTAAAAATAGAAATTTAATTTTAAGGTTAAAACATTGGTATCATTTAAAAGATAAATTTTTGATCTTTAACTTCATGTAAAAATATTTTTTTGTGCGGTAATATTTTCGGAAGTTATAGCAGAAACACGCCAAAATTTCGCTTAATTTTTAAATAAATAAAATTCTAATTCAAAATTCGAAAAAATAACTCCCAAGTGCACATTCCCGGCCTCCAAGGTATACACGTGCCAAATTTGGCAGCTGTAGGTTGAATGGTCTGGCCTGTAGAGCGCCAACACACACACACACACTGAGCTTTATTATAAGAATAGATTATGATAAAATATTGAAAAATCTTTTACAGTCCTGTCTCAAAAGTTTTAACTTAGTTTGAGGGTCTTTTTTATTAACTTGCCATCGGTTTTAATACAAACTCCTAATCAGTAACAATAAGTTTTTAAATAACAGGATGAAAAAAAAATCATCTTAAACAAAACATATCACATATCGCCCTAAGAAAACAAAATTCAAATAATGAATAGCAAAAAAATGATGAAAAAGGAAAAATGGAACGTCATTTTTATATTACAGCAGAAGATCGATATTGTCAGCATATTACCAACAAAAACTATAGATTCTATCACTTATCAACTATGGCAGTGAGGAATATTTCCTTATTCTATCAGAAAATTGCAAATAGATTATAAGTATGAAAGCACATGCTTATTATTAACCTTTTACACTCAGCATAATTTTATAAAATAATAAAACCACCAAGAAGATAGAAGAATGAATTCAATTTAAATATTTTTATCAACAAGATTTATCAATGTTAAAAGATGGTAATCGTCAATCGTATTTTTCCTCTAAAAATCAAAAAGCATGTTTGGGAGCGATCACGAGAATCAACGATCTTTATTAAAATTTCAATAATTCCAGGGAAAATGATTGAACGATTCCGTTTCAACCCTGATGCATGCTGACTAATCAGCCAATAAGGAACATGCAATGAAACAAAATGACCCGATCGTCCCATTGACCTAACATTTAGAAAAAAGACGGAAACAACAATAAAAAAAATGACTCTCCCCACCAGAATTTAATTAAAATATACGTGGTCAGTTAGCTTATTTTAGATATAACTGTCCCTGATCCTAGGGATTGAGCAAATGCCAGGATATGCGCATCAGCAGGTAATTCGAACGAGGATCGGTCAGTCAGTCAATTTCATTTGTAGGTGCAACGCTAAAGGGCGCAGAAAACGGCATTGCCAACAACAGCAAGCAAAAAAGAATTGCTGAACGACCTTAATTTCTTCCTTCCTGATTCCCGGACCACAACGATACGAAACGTTGACTCTGGTGAGAATGACGTCAGATTTATTTGCAAAAGTGTCCTTATTCTTTAAAACCTCGAACCAGCCACTTTTTTTTTTTTTTAATCATCTCTTTTTGTTGGATGGAGGTAAAATACTGGTTGCGAAAGTGATGACTTCGGATGCTTTAATGGAAAGTGTAATCAGTATACTGAATCAGCGATGATGCAAGTTGATGGGAAAAACAATTCAGAAGGTTCCTACAGAAATACTCAACCATAGACAGAACACCTAAAAAAAATTTTAGATGTTTAAAGCAATTCATTTTATAGATATCATTCGTTCTTCAAATTTTTTCCATTCATGTTTACTTAAAATAATTCATAATCATCTTTAAGTTTTAGTTTACGTGAAATATTATGGGAAAAATTGGCGTGATCAAAGAAAATGAATCGACAGATAATGATGGATAAAAATATTCACGGTAAATTGTTCACTTTCTATAAATTTTGATTATTTGAAATGCTAAAATTTAAGTTTTTTAAAATTTTGAAACTAACAAACAAAAAATAAGATATTGCAAAATCGGAACATACTTATGTTCACTCTATCGCACAATTCAGAGCGTGGTTTCCCTTCCGGTAAAATGATGAGTATACCTCGTCATTAGTTTTTCATGCCATATTAGCACAATGACGAGCTATACTCGTCATGGGACTAAAGCTACCGTTGAATATAATAATAAATTCCGTTTAAAATTTCTAGTGTACTGAATACGGCAACACTTTTATTACTTATGATGACAAAATAGATCACTATCGCATATTGTTTACCGTTAGATTGTCCTGGTAGAAGTTGCGGCCAAATTGTTGCTAATCAGCGGATTTCATTCTTATAAGCATTTAGTGTGAACATCTGCCTTACTAAAGGAAAAACATATTGTGACATAACACACAGTAACGAATAAGAGTAGTGTACATTTTGAAGACCAAGGTGATTGGAGTGATTCAGAAAATCAGAAGAAATAAACATACATTTTCTTGATACTGATAATGAATCTAATGATAGTGAAATATTAATAAAGAACAACAAAACGTGCTGAGCGACTAAAAAGCGATCTTAGTGAATGCTCTGGAGTCATAGACACATAATGTGCCTGAAATAAAATTTTTTAAAAAAATTACGGGAATGCCTGGCATAAATGCGAAAACTAGGGCTAATCCGAAGTCATTAGAGATTTTTGATAAAGTGTTGAATATGAACTTACAAATTACAATTATATCCATATCAGTGATATAATTTTAATTACCAGTATGTAAGAATTATAAATAAACTAAATTTTCTTAAATAAAAAAAATTAAATGGTTATTTCATGAACAATTTTTCGTCATTAAATCTTACTGGAAGGGGTTAATTAAATATATTAATGTCCCGTTAAGCAATATGGGGTGCATTTGATGACGATTTTCACCATTTTGAACTGTTCTCTGAAGACGATGTCATTTGAAACGCAACCCTCGGTTCCAAAATTTCTACATAACACCATGGTGATGACGTTTGATCCACGAAGGTTAATTAAACATGCATTAGTGCCACTCGAATGACGGATCACCGGACAATCGGACGGTTCGGGTGTTTAATGCACTTTAATTCTGACTAGGAAGTTGATCAAAGATTGCTTCCAGGACTTCGTAGCCTCATACAATTCAGAAATAATAAATGAAACCGCCTATATAATATGTATATTAATAAAGCAGATTTTAATGGAAATTTTGTTTTCATCCAAATCAAATATCTGTTGGATGCTTAGAGAAAAAAAAATTAAACTCAACCAAATTTTTCGATTTCATCATTCGACCAGAAATCAAACAACTTATAAAATGTAGTGATTGTAATTACAATACATATTTATTTTCAAAACGGTACTTGACAAGTATCTTGTGTGTCATAGGACGTTGCATTTGCTTATAACAAATAATATTTATTCAATGAATGAATATACTTTTTAAACAGTTGAACATTCGCTTCAGTTAAATATTTAAAGATAAATTTTATTTAAAAAAAATTCGTAGAAAACAGGGGTGGGGGAAGGAATCAGATTATTTTTAATTATTTTTAAAAACGACTAGGAATTTCAAAATACTTAGTCATAAACTATTCTTAATAAATGGGGTAGAGCAAGGCTCTTTAAAAATTTGTTCCTTATATAAACAAGGGCATATAGAGGAATTTTGGAATCGCAAAAACATTCGTCGAACGTGTTTTTATTAGATCGTTTACGCCAAAATGTTTAAAATGATTTAGGTTGACAGTTCAGAAAGTTAGTAGCGATCACATCACTGAATGACGTAGCCCTATTTCTACACAAATTTAAATACTTTGGTTTTAAAAAAAGGTTATAACACGAAATTTTAATCATATGCGACTAAAAGTAAATTCTATCTTAATTATTCTTAAAAATACATTCGGATGAATTCCAAAATTTTTTAAATAAAGAATTGAAACATAATAGAGGGTAGTATATTTATATATCCTTATTGACAACCTGGTTACCATTGATTATAAAAATAAAAATTAAACTAGATTAATATCTCATTTTGAAACAATAAAAGCTCTATTATAACTAACCATTTATTTTAGCAGATTTGAAAACACAGGGAGTTTCAAAAGAGTTTTGGACGAACTTTAAAACTATGCAGACATATTAAAGCTAATCTATTTTACATATGAATATACAGATTATAATATCATAATAGCTTGAAAAGGAACTTCATTTAGTCTTGAATAAATAAGATATCAGGAGCAATCAACATTCCAATTAAAGGTGCAATGGGTTGAGTTTCAATCAAATTAAAATTTTCAACCAAACAAGAGCATCATCCTGAACTATATGAACCTAAGATTATATGAAAGCTACAATCTTGCATAATACATCATAATCATCTTTCGTCATCCATTATTGTATTTTGGGTACCGTTAGTATCATAAGGCGAACATCTCTCTCTCTACTATTACTACGACAAATAATAATAATAATAATAAAAAATGTTTGAATTTGAGCGTGGATGGATGAGTGAGCGTTCTATTAAATACACCGTTTAACCTAGACCTGTCAAATTTAGCACGGATGTACTCTGGTGGGTTAGAATGTGCACCTCGGAAAGATGTTCATAAAATTTTAATTAATTGTAAATGAAGTGAGTTTTTGGTGTTTTTCTGAGTTTATTTCATAAATATTATTACCCCCAAAAGATTCTGCAATCATTTTAATATTTAAAAAAATTATCATTTTAATAATATTAATTCAATAATTGTGTAAACCTTCCCAAAATTCTAGCAATATTTAAAAATTTGTTTTGCTTCATTTTCAACAATATATTTCATTGTTGCTCTGAAATTCAAATTACTTTCATAGTTTTATCAAATATTTTATCCGGAGATTTTTTTTTTTTTTATCATTATTGAAAATAAGGGAAGAAGTATTTTGTTTAATGTTTACATAAATTGAATAAGATAATTTCAAGTCAAAGTTGATACTCCACATAAAACAAACATAAAATCTTCCAAAACTTTTGAAATCTGTATCAAAAATTGATTTTTCTCCAATTACGAATTAGCCGCAAATGAAACAACAAAAGAATAAAACTAATGAATATAATCCTACCTTTAAATTTCTAAGTGATTCATTTGACTCACAATTCTAATTAGTTCCGCTCTACGAAACAGAACATTCCCCTTCACGTGCAAATTAAAAACACAAACACAAACATAAAAAAAAAAGTTCCCCGACGTTTGTTTCTTTTTTAAAACGGCCTTGAAGTAGGGAAGCATGTACGAGAGAAGGTTATACAGTTTGCCGTTCTCCCAGCTTTTTTGAATACAAATTTGTATAAAGAATCGGTAAATAAGAACACAGACATCAACTCCTGTGCAGCATCATTTTTTTTCGAACGCGTTCCCGCAAAACTGTTTCGAAACAATGAATTATTTCACTTCGTTTCGACAAGCCGTGACGTTCGGCTTGGTCAGCAGTGCGATGCCAATTCTACGGCGCGAAATTCTGCCTGGGAAATTTATTCTCCCCCCCCCCCCTCCCCCAATTCCGAAAGGATCAGCTTTTGTCAAGGACGATTCTTTGAACAAAATGCTCGCCGTTGCCTGAAGTATTCGCGTTCCCTTTATATTTTTTTTTCAATGTCCTTATTATAATAGTTAATGTGTCTTCTTATTTGATTATGCGATGAAAGATCTTTATGTTAGATTCTAGAGGAAAATTGGACTGCTTTCAATGTTTCTTTAAAGAAAAAAGATCAAGTTTCTCGTCCCTTTTACTTTCTCGTGTACGCGTAAAGTATACAAAAAAAAAAAAAACATTAACGCGTGTCTGACGAATTGCCACATATCAAACCTACCCGAGTTCGAAAAACACATTTTTGGGAAATGTCATCTGCCTATCTGTGACAAAAACTTCAAAACGCTTTGAGCTACACGGGTGAAGTTTGGCATACGGACTTTATATGAAATTTCGAGATATCTGTCAAATTTTGGGCAAAATCCTCTGTGAGGAAGTCTGTTTGTTCGATTATAATTTAACACGTTAATTACAAAATCAAAAGAGCTAGAAGATACAATTCGACACAAAAAATCAACAACTACAGTCTAGATACTTCACAAATTTTGAGCCAAAAACCAACATGGGATTCACCGTTTGTTGGTCAGTATATATAGTAGAAAAAAATATAAACCTGATAGCTCAAAGATGCAATGACTTAAATATATCAAATTTGGTGCGTGATTTTGTGACTATAAATGTAGTTTTCTGTCAAATTTTTGTTTTGATGGGGAAAGCGCATTTAAAATAGAAATTCGATTTTCGAATATTATTATCTGCATGACAGGGATTACACTTCCCACTCCCCATAATACTCATAAGAATGACACGATAGATTCTGAAAAAAAGATAAATTCACGCCAAATGTTAATATTTCGTATCTATTGTACGCCAACGCCATGCAAGGCGTTCTTTGAGATAACACCTTTATTAGAGAGTATGCGAGAAAGTTTTGCAGAGATAACTCCTACTGGTTTGCTTTTTCGTATATGAAGTATGCAAAGAAAAAAAAAAAAAGATTACCATGTATCAGACCTTTATGAGTGCTATAAACACATTTTTGGAATTACGTTTGTGTGTGAACAAGATAACCCAAAAACGCTTTGGGCTAGATGGATGAAAATTGGTAAATGAACTTAATACTAAATTTGTAAATTTCTGTCAGATTTTGAAAGAAATCCATTCAGAGTAAGTTTGTTTCTCCAGCTGTTCGATTATAAGTGAATTCAATTGCCACAAAAACGTACAGAATTAGACAGATAAAATTTGGTGCACAGACTTAGCATCTAAAAAGTTAATTTTATCATATTTCGGACACATTTGTTAAAGGGTTGATTATCTACCGGTCTGTGCTTTCACAAAACCACAATAATGTAAATCAATGAAATTCAGAATGCGATACTGAAACTATAATTGTAATTCTGCATCAAATTTTGACATTAATTTGAAGAAAAAAAAGGCCTCTAAAATACATATTTGCAGATTCAGTAAAAATGTTAGAATCAAAGCAAAAGTCTATGTCTCGTAATTATTGTTCGCCAATGCCATGCCAGATACTCGCAGCATTAGCGAAAATCAATTAATTTAACATCCTTTAGTAGAGAGTAGATGAGAAAGATCTGATGATACCACTGGTTTGAAAGTGTGATGCTATCTTTATATAAGGTTAACATTTTGAATTTCTTTAAAGTTAAATCATTTTACCTCAAAATATTTTTCGTTATTTTATTACTACTTATCTTATTAGAAAATTTAAAAAAAAAAAAAAAAAATCCCCGGTCTTTTTAATTTTACAACCAGTTATCCGTTTACTATATTAAGAGTATTAATTAAGTAACGCCATCTAACTATCTTTTAACTAACTATCTTTATCATATTACCTCAAAATATTTTTTTAAATTATATTTGCATAATAAACATGGAGTATTTTCATCGTTTAGCAAAGCAAACAAAGAGGCGAAAGTAATTGGCGAAATCGCTCTAGTTGTTGATGTTCTGCTACAGTTTTATTTTGTAAAATGCCATAGATGGAGATCGAAGACTGGCAAGCGACAATTTATGACATACCTAAACGCCATGAGCTTTCAAATGCTATAGTGATGGGGGATGAGATAAGTTTAAGATTTAAGAATTGGATAAAGAATGCCAGTGAAGGAGGGTTTCTTAAATTTCTCTCATAAATGATGAGCGGAAGGAGGAGCAGGAGGGGGAGAGAAGCGAGGCAGGCAATCAATGGCGTTGCGTCTAAATTACAATCTTTCAAATGAAATAAAAATTGTAGAAATCGGATAAGTGCTTAAAGCTAAAGGATAAGTTCTTTGGTTTCGAAATAATTTTAAGTATATGAATAAGTTTAGTTAAATTTAATTACTTAAGAATTTTAAAGGAATTATTAAAATAAAATCGCTTTCTTATTATATTAGGAACAGCGGTTACCTAATACTAAACTCACTCTTGGTTTCGCGATATGAGGGTTACAGTTCTATTTCCGATTCAACATAAGATATGTCGTATATGTTGTCCTAGTGTATCCTAAATCTGAGTGTGAGGAACCGAAGATCTTCTTAATGCTGTGGCGCTTAAATTTGTAGGAGGGCATCTTAGCTGAAGAATAGTCCTTGTCCTCAAATTCAAGAAATCAATGATTTAAGATTCAGATCAATGATTTAATTTGTAGCTATACAAAAGCTATTCCAAAAAACTTGTTATCAGACGACTAGAACGATACCCGGACTTATAAATTAAGTTTTTCAGTATACGAATATGAAAACGTTTATCTCCCATGTTCTAGATGTGTACACATCACAGATCTGAGGTGGAATGGGACGAGGTATTGATTCTATGCAGCAGAAACCAAATTATAACTAAGTTAAATCAGTATGAAAATACCATTTTTTAACTAGTTCACTTAATTTATATGCCAAAGAAACAAACAGATGTATTCAAGTTATATTTGTACATTTGTTTATAAAAATTGCAATACTACACAAGAAAAAAATTTGTTATATCTTTAATAACAATGTATGACGAAATTTGGAAAACATACTTCGAAATATTTTAAAAGGAACGGCAACACTCAAATCTATTAAAAAACTATGTCAATAAATTATTTTCATTCGATGTTATATGTAAATTGAACAAATTATTTTATTACAATCCATCGTCCAATCAAACCAATTTTGTTTTGCGTGTTTCTGACCATTTTTAAGGAGCAAAGTATGCAATAAGAAAAGAAAATGAACAAACATAAAAATCAATAAAAACTAACTAAAATAATACAAACAAGATTATTAGAGTTTTCCTGGAAATCAATGAACTGTTTTGGCTTACACACGCGTAAATCTGAGTATTATTTTTCAATTCCCCGTAAATTACGAGAAAAGTTTAAAATTTTATACAAATAAAAATAATTATGAAAAAAAAACACATGAAAACAATATCACATCAAAAACTGCTAAATCCGAGAATCGGCTATCTAATTTGATTAAAAATGCGAGTCCATTATTTCGATGGAGAAATATAAATAACAGAAGCAAAATAAGAAAATATCCAATTTTTTACTTTTTTCACCAGTATAGTATTAGAATGCAGAAATTTTGCAAACTTTAAAAAAGATGCATATGACAATTGTGATAAATTACCGAACGATTTATTTCTTGCTGATATTTTGGAATTCATGCTATAATTCTGCAAAGCATGCAATTTAAAATCCAAACAAGTGAGTTCAATGCTAGTTAGTCTATAATTTAGTTCCCTATTAAAATCCTATGAGAGTTATAAATTTCGTTCATAAAATTCATTGTAATGATTTACTTCAGTGCATAGTTACAATTTTAAAGAACAAACAAAAAAATTTAATGCTAAAATTTAGAGACTAATATATATATAACAGAAATTGGCCTTATTACTTATTGTTGAATGGCAACAGTCAAATGCAAACAAACTATGTTATGAATGTTTCAGAATACTTCCATTTATAGCTTCACTTAATTCAACGCTTCGCTTAGCTAATAGATGGAACTGTGAAGTATTATTATAAATATTCGAAAAAGGGTTCACTGTGTAAAGCAGAAAGTTAACGAATTGACGAAATCATAGCTAATCGCTATGATATGCATCGTTAAAGCATGAAATCCGTTATATTATACAATATGATAAGTTATTTCATGAAATGACTAAGAGTTTTATGAAGTAAATGAATTATAACTTTAACAATAATAGATACAGATTTTAATTTGATTGAGCAATATTATTTTTGTAAATTAATTCCATTCATATGTTCTAGTCTTACTGAACAACAAGGTGAAATTTTTAGTGAATATATTCCATATTAATAGTTTAACATATTCTGATTAAATAAGCTAGTCGCTAAAGGCGGGTGGTTGTCAGAAAGTTTTACCTGAAGCAGTAATGACTACTTATTTGGAGGAACTTTAAAACGTGAATTTTAAGATACTTTATACAAGATATTATAATGATATTGCCTATTATATTTTTTTCATTAATAATAATTAATATTTAAAATTAATTGATAATATTATTACTAAAAATAAAATGATATTAGGAAAAGTATCCTATATATTTACAACTACCTATTATAATTACAAGTACAAATAAAAATGAATTCTTTTTTCAATCAATAACAAACAAATGAATTTTTTTTTTCATCTCTTGTTTATACCAGATGTGAAAAAAAGAAAAGCGATATTAAATATTGATTATAAAAAATCTGGACTGAAAATACTGTCCAATGATTATACAAGAAATAAAAGGAATTAGGAAAGTTCGTTATTAATTGGGAAAAATAACCCGTTTTTCTCGGACTTACTCCAGTTTCAAAAACAGATAATCTGCGTTACTTGTTAAGCGATTATATGCTTTATCGTTAGATAATTTATAAATTTCCAGCAATTTAATCGATTCAGTAAAATGAAAAATATGCAACTTACGTGAAAGACACTTTCCTACCCCAAGGGAAGTTGAATCAAAATCATGACTAGACAAACCTCACTAAAGGAACGCGCTCACGAAATAAAAAAAAATAATAATATCAATTCAGAAAACGAGCGTACACCACCATAACAACGCATCGATCTACCGGATATGGCATCGCACGTTTTTCCAGCAACGATATCAACTGTTCGACCTTATTTTATTCAACGTCAGACGGATAAAACGCCACTTCTTCTTGGAGAGGAATCCGCATCCCGATAATTGTGCAATGCGCGGGCAAAAGGTGGAATTTCTAGGGAGGAAATACTGAAAAAGAAGATGAGAGTTGCTGCTGCTGCTGTTGCTGAAAGACGCAGTCATCGAATATCTTAGCCATGTCCATCTGACCTATGGGGTGGACGGAACCGGTTGCAAGCTTGCAACAATTATAAAAAGAAGCTTTGGTAAGGGTTGCAATACTACTGCAGCAGCGGCCCAAAGTAAAGCTCTTCCCTGTAGAATCGCAACAGCAAAAACAAACGTGCTATTGTCAGAAACAGAACTTCTTTTCTGTCGGTTTTTATTTTGTGCTGAATAAGACGACATTACCGAGTAACAGTTCTTCTTAACGGGAAGTGTGTCAATCATCCAAACAGGAAGCAATATTGGATTGTGCAATAATTTTACTTTTAAAATGTACACTGGTATTCGTTTTAACGATTCTAGCTTGAATCTGGTTTGTGTTGCCGGTTTGCTGGGATTTAAATAAAGTTCGCTTTCATTCATTATGTCATGTGAGTTTGTGTCCCAAATTGTTTTTAAAATCAATTTCAAAATTATTTTCAAATTTTATTATTTGATTCATGTGTCCAATAAGAACATTTAGTAGCTGATTAATTACATAGTTAAATTTGAAATTTACTAAACAAGCGAACTGATGTATATTATACTTCCAGAAAGTTTCGGGTAAACCACTTTGGCTGGTTCGTCTTGCAAACTGCGGAGATATTAAATAGAATTCTTCTATAATTTCCAATGCTGACAGAAAATTCAGGCGATTAAATATTTGATGAAATAATGAAAGTAGTTTGAAATTCAGGGCAATAATGCAATCTAGGATAAAAAATTGGGCAATTTTTTTAATTATCAAAATTTATAAAAAGTGTACGATTGTTAAATTGGTATTATTAAAAAGAATGCAAAATTCATTTATATGCAACATTTTTGAGGCTATCGTAAAAATACCCCGAAATTTCATCTAATTTTGAATTAATTAAAATTCAAATTATAATCCCACCGAAATGCACATTCTTACTCTCCAAGATATGTATGCGTGAGCGCACACACACACACACACACCCTTTTTAATTAAAAGAGAATCATTTGATATCAATCCCCCCCCCCGTTTCAAACCAAAAATTCGTTTTCGAAATTATTGCGGGTTGCAGCATGATATGCCCAGAGCCGCTAAGAGTTGAGCGGTCCCGGGGTAAAACACTTTCTCACATCCCTTACAACCCTTTCCCTCTCCTTATCATTAGCCTGCAAGTCCCGTCTGGGCACGGAAATTTTTAGTACACGGTCATGATTAAAGGTTTTGAATGGGTGGAAGGAGGTGTCTATTCTTGCCGCAATCTTAACCAGATTTATTCAAAAACTAATAGTTGTATGCACATTTCAGCAACGAATTGATTGCTGTCGGGGATTTTTTTTTTCATTCGAAATATAAACGAGAGACACTTTCTCTCTTGAAAATTCTTCAGAGAGGCAACTTATTCTTATATATTGGAATTTAAATTTAACGCTCCAACTCAGATGTTGCTTGTGTATCCCAAACCTTATCCCACTCGCTCATTATCAAAGGACCTTAGTTTAAGGGCTTAGCTCAGTACAAAAGATAAGGAATGTGCGATGTTTAAGAGATGCGGATGAAACAAAAATCTATAAGAGGACTTGAATAAATTGTGAATGCACTTCTAAGTATTTCTCACAATCTTTTCTGAACAAAGATTACATTATGATTTTAAATATCGTGTTATTATTTTGAAAATAGAGGGGAGGGCAAATCCTTCTACAAAGAGCATTTTTCAATGGATCGTATGTTGCCTATCACTGTACCAAATCAATTGTGATTAGCTAATAACAATTAGAATAAATAACAAAAAATATAAAGAATATCCAAATTTGGGTTCATTTAATATATTGAATTTGCAAATTCTTCATATCAAAAAAGATGAGTTTAAAAAATTCCTCTCATTAAGCTAAAAGATAAAGGTAGATTCCCTTACATCTAAAGCTAATATCTGGCAACATAAATTGTTGATGTTAGAAGCTGACAAAATTAGGACTTGAAAATCACTTTTCAGACTAACTTCCAAGATACTGCCGTTATCGAAAAACTTTAAATATAAGAGTTGTTCGTATTAATGAGGCGCTAATTTAACTAAATGGATTTATTTTTCTATCTTCAATATTAAGAAAGTTATAGCGAAATAAAAATTTCACACACGTACACCCACCATTTCCACCCTCTTTTGAGCTAGATGGGTCATTTACGAACTTGTCCCAGATTTTTACATTTCTAAAAACATATTCCAAGCCATTTAAAATCCAAACAATATTACTGCACTTATACGGTTCACAAGATAAGAGGGGAAAAGCGTTATATGTTTATTATATTCAGTACACTCCCGCGTATTTGGTTCGCGACTATTTTCTTTTGTTTTCTTTTATCATAATTAAATGAGAAAGGCAAGGCGTTGGCAACATTGTCATGGCATTGGAAGCGGGCGTCTGCTCAACACTTCCTAAAGTACACATGCTTCTAAAGTACTTTAGGAGGTGTTGGTCTGCTACCATCCTCCTACGAATCGTGTGCAAAATACAGATTATGACAGGAAAAGAGCAACGTTCTGCTCGATGTTTGTTGTTTCGTCAGCGGGTAAGAGACCTCAATAGTTGCTGCTGTCCCTGATTAAAACTGTACAGTACGTACAAGATTCGTAAATTGCTCTTGGTGTATGTTTAATATTTTTTTAAGTGTACCACAGTGAAGATTTCGTTATTGGTGATAAACGAAAAAAATTTGTGATTATTGAGGAAAAATGACGCTCTTTACAACGGCTAGATTCTGATGTAACAGCAGAAAATATAGCTTCGGAATTAGGAGTTGGAAAACGTATAGTAGGGGACTGGTAAAAAATCGAGCAGAAATTGAAAAGTGGCGTGTTGAAGAAGCTAATTGAAGTGGGATAAAAATAAGAAAAACCATTCACATTCTATGTGGCTTGAAATAAATAAAGGGCTTAGTACTCAATAAAAAGTGAAAAAAAAATAACCACGAGTTTTGGTATAAAAAAACTTTGTCTTCTGGTATTGGTAGGCAAAGAAATGAATTCATGGAAATTCGGCCTATCCGGCTTTTTTGTTATCCGGTCTACATTTCCGCTACATTAAGCCGGATACTCGGGAGTGTACTGTATATATAAACTTTTGAAGAAAGGGTGGTTTTGGTTCTAGGAACCATAATCAGTAAAATAATGGAGAAATTTCGCCGGAGTTTTGTCATGAGAACCATTGCAATAGGTAGTCTTCCTGCAGGAATCTACCAAAAAAAAAAAAGAAAAAGGCACACATAACAGAAAACCACCATCTGGAGCAGAGCATTCAAGAGTACGCCTGACGCTAATAAATATTTGGCGAATTTATGCTTTTTAGTGTTTACACGCTTCATGATTTACCATTCATGATATTATTCAATAACAATGAGGAGAGAGCCAACTTACGTGATGAAATTTGGGGCAGAGCCTTGAAGAGACGAACGTGACGGGGATGCCAAAACGGAGAGCACGCCAGAAAAAGATGCACCACCTGTAAACAAAAAAGATAAGGAATTGAATTTAGGCACATCACTGATTCATTTCATGAAATCTTAAGTTGATATTATTAAGATTCGGGGTGATTTTTTTTTTTAATACGACGCAAAGTAGTTATATTTTTAAATTTTGCATAAAATAGGTTGAAAAACTATCTATAAAACCAAAATATACGAATTAGAATTATATTAGAAAATATATATATTATAAAAAACTGGACAAAAATTGGGAATTGGCTAAAAAAGCAAAATTATTCTATTTTAGAAATTTTTCAAATATTTGTTCATATTATAGCTTAAGAAATATATTCTCTAATTCTTGAATTAACAAATAACATGTATTTTTTATTCAATCTTCAAACAGTAGGGGTTTGACTGCTAAATAGAGTGAAGGGTAAAATTTTTTTCGTATTGTGAAACTAAAGAATATTTCTAAATGAACGGTTTGCTTATTCTCTAATTTAGGAACTGCAGAACATATTGAGAAATTATTGCACCAAATTTAAACAAAAAATATACATTGTTTTTTTATTTTTGAGGTATTACGTAAAACAATTCACCAAAATTTAGAATTTGTGAAAATAGTACTGAAATATGCAAAATAGTACTCAAACGTGTATTATGAATATATAAAAATCAACGTAATCTTCCAAATTAAGAAACAAAATTCAAACGATTTTTATAAAGAATGTCCAGAAGTTAAGAACATTAAATAGAAGAAAAAGAAAAGCGTTATTCTGATCAGAAGCTTCTAAACAAATACATAATCACGGTGACATAGTTTATCGGAATCAAGATCTATTTATTCTGTGAAAAATATTTTTTAAACAGTAAAATCACCCCCATGGAAAAAAATCAATACTATAAAAAAATTAACTTAATTCATATTAATCTTCCCGATCTCAATCTTTCATTTGTGTATCGAATTAAAGAATTTCTGCGACTTTATTTAATTATACATTTAAATAATAGAAAATTTAAAAAAGATAAAATAATTTGGGCATATTTAACACGTTAAGCGCCATATCAATCACCGGGCACGGACACTGAACTTTCTGTTCGGACCACGTCGGTCACCAGTGACTGACAGTATACTTATCGTTCAAGCTGCTTTAGTCACTATTGACTGACGGGATACATTAAATGATTCATACTTTCTAAATAAATTTTAATTTGAATAAGCAAATAATAACAAAATTAAAACTGACACTTTAGATAGATTTCTCATATCAAAGATATCGATTATCGTAGGTTAGATGGAAAGGTCGTACGTGTTAAGTACCTAGGATATTAGCCACGATATTATATGGATTGAAACAGCTATAAATGTCTCAAACGACGTGAGTTATAGAATTATATCGTTTAACTATCACTGTATTCATAGATGAAGGAATTGAAATTTTGATAGAAGATCATATAAAATCAATCAAATTTGAGCCTACAAGCATATTTACAGTTCTACTATAAACAGATTAATTTCGTTTATTTATATTTAATTCACGTAATGAAGATACAGACAAATTTCATGTGAACGGATCTTGCTCAAAAATTTGAAAGAAATCTACACACTAGGCAAAACGACTACATACCAAATTTCATCTATTTAGCTCAAAGCATTGTTATCGTGTTCAGATACACAGAAGTAATTCCAAAAACATGTTTTTCAAACTCAGGAGATCAAAAATGTGAAAATTCTTCAGAATTCGAATTTTAAGTACTTGAAAGTAAATGAAATAGACTAGAATCATAATCGATTCATTTCACAAAATTTCCAAATAGCCAGAAAGAAAATGAAAATTGAATAATCTTCAATTTTATCAGGGAAAAAAAAAGATTCCGAAATTCTTCGTGTAGTATAAAAAAATCATTCCACAATCCCTAAGATTCGATATGATAAAAATTGTCAATCAATCAATCTTGCTGATGGAACCCGAATCCAAACTGAATTCTCGAGTCGGCCAAATCAAGTCCACTTAAGAAATGCTTTATTTAACATCTCCTAAAGCGAAATTTTAAAATGCATCAGTCATTATGAAAGACGAAATTGAAACAAAAAGAATTCGACAAGACAAAGATCAGCACTTACAAAACAAGTTCCAAAATGCAAATAATACATATGGCAGACATAATTAACGATCTGAATGGATCTGTCAAGAGACATCAATTGAAGAAAAGAGGCACAGTTTTTTTCATTCCCTTCCATGGGACTCTACAGAAAAGAAACGCAATAACAAGCCGTGCATTTCACAAACCAATGAGGAAAGAGACATCAGTATATAAAAGAAAGAGAACTGAGGACAAAGGACGAAAGTTTGGATTTCTATCTTCATTCAGACTTGGTCGATTCATCATTTCAACTTCAGTTATGGTTTTGTAAGTTCACAAAAAAGCCTATCGGAAGCATCTCCGGAAAATTGCGTTTTCAAAAATCTTTTGTTGAAGTAATGGTGGAGGAAGCTGAAGACGTGCTATGACACCTGATCTGTTAACAATTGTCGAATCACACTAGTTTCCCCAACCGTTGGACAGTGATAAATTTACCCAAAGTTTGTTACAGGATGGATTTCGAGAATATTCTTGAGAATATTCTTGAAAGAAAATATTCCCCAAATGAAATATTACAGCAGCACTATTATACATGAAAAAGTAACAAAAATATTTCCTGCATTTATTGTGTACCCTCACCAAGTTATATAATCGTCCCATTTCATTAGGGCTATTTAAAGGACGGATCTGGTAATTTTGAACTTGAGTCAGATGACAGGATCAATGTCAAAGCTGGCACACTTCCTTTCAACATACTTCGTAGTATACCAGCGGGAGGAGGTTTCGCTTTAACGGATTTGGTATGCATCGGACTTATTTACACGTGGATTCGAATTTTGAACCTGGAAACCTCCAACCTCAAAAACAAATCCTTACAACCAGACCACCGCGCACCTTGAGAGAAAAATAGTTTTTGATAATCGAAATGAATACATTAGCTGTATACAAAACTGTAATCAAATGAATAAATAATTCAGTTAATTAACAGTTACATAAAAAAAATGTAGCTTGTCTTTAATGATCACAAAGAATAACCAATTGAACGCCAAAAGTTCAAAATAATGTTTTGCTTTGAAGTTACACAAAATTTATTTAGAAAGATAACTTATTAAAAATTGGCAGATAACACACCTATACAACACAAAATCCATCTGTACAACATATCTAATCATCATAACATTCTATACAACATAAGAATTGGATGGGATTATTATTGAAGCATTAGATGTAGATTTGATATAATTGTGCAAACAACGTACATTTTGACTATATACACGTTTTACTATATGGATTACGACAGCTCCACGTGCACACGGAGTTCAAGTGAAATCGGAATTCGAATCTGAAGTCATACAAAGCTATATCACAAGGTTACGGTCAGCCTTCCTTTATTTAGTTGCCTTAATATATCGTTATGAAACAAAATTAGAACTACTTGAGGATGGATTTTCCAAAGAATAAATTTTGAACAATGATCAGTTTACGAGAACGATAACCGAGTCTGCTGCCACCCTAACATTTAATGTGAATTTGATTCACAAATGTGTGTGTGTATACACACACACACACACACACACACACACACACACACACACACACACAAAAAAGAAAATGGAATGAGACTTTAGACTCTGGTCTTGAAACCAGCACTATTCAGACCCACAACGATTTCGAAGATAAATACAAAAGCATGCAAGAGTATTTTGTAAGCATTAACTAGTTTCGAAATCAAATAAGTAAGTAAAGATAAAACAGTATATTACAAGAGTACTGAACAAAAAGTAAAGATTTTATTTTTGAAAAAGTGTTTAATTCCAATAATCAGTAAGATAGAACTTATCAGATAATATACAGGATGTCCTGGTCCAAACTTTAAGAGTAGGTAAAATACATATAAAGAAGCAATTTTTTGTACAGCAATATGGTGTGGGAAATGAAAAGTGTAGGTGGAACAAGTAAGTGTAAGTACGTGCAAGCAAAGCGGAAAAATGCAGTATCTACCAGATTTCCAATGACTCTGATAAAAACTTCCATTGCAAAACTTTCAGTCGCCGCTGCAATTGTTCATGGAACACTTGACATCTTCGAAACAGTATACGCTAATTACTTGCTAAGAGCTATTAGGCCTGTATCGATGCTGGTGGCGACACATTTGTGCACTTACTGAAATATTATGTGCGTAAAGAGCTTTCTCTTCATTTCTTCAAAATTACTCTTTTTTTTTTTCCCCACCGAAACTTTTAATTTTCGACCCCACATTGCTATACAAAAAATTGCTTCTTTATACGTATTTTACATGTCTTTAAAGTTTTGCCCATGAATTCAGGGACACCCTGTAAAACAAATCATACTCTTCAATGAAGCTCGAATCACATAATTCGATGCTATTTCAATAATTTGCATAATTATTTGTTATACTAGACAGATAAAATGCTTAATCAATAGTTCGAATCAAGGTATGAAATAAGATTCCAATACTACGGATATCCATCATGCTAATTATTAAAAATTGCCTTCCAAACAGATGAAATCCATTTCATGTAAATTCGCTTTTCAAATTGCAGTAACAAAACAAAAAGAAATATGCTTAAGAGTGATTAAATTTTGTTCCACAAGCCTCTGGGATTTTCATAAAAACTGACTTTACATCAGAAGTCAATTTTAACAATTGCATTATAACGAAAACAAGTTTTCACGATTCCGAATACGATCATTAAAAAAAAAAAAAAAAAAAAAAAAGGTCGATTTACGGTAGAAATAAATTTTTGATCATTTGAGTTATATACCACACCATTTTATTAAAAAATGGATTCGATGGAGATATTCTTTTTAAAAATAAATAAAAAAGAATTACCTCAAGAGTCTAAACTAAAATAAAAATTAAATTTCAAATTAAATCCTTGCAAAAAGAAAATCTAGAAATATTCACCACAAAAACAAAATACATTTCCATTAATTTTCATAATTGCTATGTGATGTAGGAGTTATTATAGCTAAAATATCATCTATATGATAATAGATGTGGTATAGAAATGGTTTTAGAGAAAATTTGATTTGAAAAAAAAAAATGCAAAAAAAGTAGGTTTCGATGGTTATTAAAAATATTTTTGTTGAACTTTTCTCGTCGGTATTTCCATATCGTTAAGGAAGGGGGGGGGGGGGGAGGAATCCGGCGAAACTAATTTGAAAACAAACTCTGTAATCATTAAAACCTCGTATAATTTATAGCCTTAAACTTTATTTTTCTCTCTTTCTAAACAGAGATGGTAACAGAAGTTAATTATTTATCGAAAATAAGTTATTTTCTCAATCTGAATACATTACTGAATTCGTAAATGATTTCAGATTTTAGCCACAAGGAAAAAAAGCTATCTAAGTGTTATACGAATATACTGATTCTTTATTATATTTGCTTCAAATTTTTACTGAATATACTATTTTTTTTTATTTAATTATATCTTAAAAAGTTGAGATAGAATTCTATTTTCAGCAACAGAAATTGGAATGAGGTTTAGGGAAACTTGTTAAAGGCTGGCAAAATCTTAAAACAAAAAATTTAAAAAATTCTCTCCTTGAGCTGGAAGGCAAACTCGATTCTTTTACATCTGAGTTACTATCATCTAGCAACATAAATGATGTTAGAAATAGTCAAAATTAGGGCGTGAAAATCACTTTTAAGCCTCTAACTTATAACCCCTTCGCTGTAACTTATAAAATATTGCAGTTAATGTAAAACTTTAATACAAAAGTTGTTCGTCTTAATGAAATTTATTTTTCTATCTTCAATATTAAGAAAGTAATAGCGAAATGAAAAATTCAACTCTCACTTTTTCCACCTCCTTTGAGCTAGATGGGCCGTTTACGAACTCGTCAAGAGATTTTTACATTTCTAACAATTATTTCAAGCTAGTTAAAATTCAAACAAAATTACTCTAATTATCCTGTTTACAAGATAACATGGGCAAAGCGTTATACACACATTGTGTGCATATATATAAACTTTTGAACGAAGGGTGGTTTTGGTCTCTAAGGGCCATGATCGGTGAATAACTGAAGAAATTTTCTCGAAGTCTTATCATGAGAAGTCAGTAGACTTCCATTAGGAATCTACCTAAAAATGATTAATTCTGAATAAGAAATAACAATATGAACACATGTTTTATAATGATATCTTTATGAGAGATTTCGAAAAACTTCTAAAAACTGTTTAATGCTTCTAATAACAACTGGAACGAATATCGTTCACAACCCATTTCGTTTCTGAAGATTGTTTGGAAACCAAAATCATCATCCTCGATAGATATTAATATAAAGCAAGTCAATCTGATTCAAGATAACAAAAAGATTGATATGATTTTTACAACAGCACTCTAAATAATTTTTAAACACAATCAATGGAAACCATTTATGTTTCATTAAAAAAAATATAGCATATTACTGCAATAATAAAGAATAATGTCTGTATGCATGTATGTTGGCATTCAATAAGCCAAACCGTTTGAACTAGGGTTACCACATTTGGCACACAAATACTTTGGAGAGTGAGAATGTGCAATTCGAAGCGTTTTTAAGACAAGGTGGCATCTGTGTTTCTATTGCCGTCTTATAACTGATAATACCATTGTTATGTCAATCTTCAAACTTCTGTATTCAAAGCGCAATACAAAATGCGTGTTTAATTTGCACATGAAAATGGGATTTTACACAAAAAATATTTGTTCTTCCATAAATAAAAATATTTCTTATTAAATCTTATATTTCTTATTAAAAACTGCAAAATTGACCATTTTTAAAGTGGGAATAAAACTGATCTCACGTTTTCAATGAAGCAGTGCACGTATGCCGCGTCCATTCCAGATTTAAATACTTTATATTACTTCTTTTAAATTAATAAAAAAAATAATTGTTACATCGTTTCTCTAGCAATACATTCTAAAAGAATGGGGATGGGATTGCGACATCTTTCGTTTCTTTATTCATTCTTAACAATTAAATATATTTCGTAACTGCAAGAGAAAAAAAAAAGTAACAGCTAATAGGATATAAAAATACTAATGCGAATCCCTTTTCACGACAGTACCATTTGTTAAAATAGACTGATTAGAACAGTTTTGGAAGACTGCCATCTGTAGAAAAACGAGAAAGAAAGAAGAAAAAAATCCACGAAAACAAAGAAACCAGAAAAGGAATAAATCGGAAACACTTGTGAAATTTCCCAGCAGTTCGCCAGAAGTTCGGTTACTCGAATTCGAACGGTCCGTTCACACATACCAAACATCTCGGAAAAAGTTTAAAAATCGGTGCAGGTCCTTGAACTCTACCTCGGAAACCTTACCAAATAGGAAAACGTCCACACAGCAGAGCAGCGACTGTTTACTACAGATAAAAGGTTAGAAACGTAGGCGAAGACGAAATATTGCCCTTCCCTGACAAAGACGAATGCGATTATTTCTTTTTCTCTGGTTCTTTACTGCCCTCGAAGAGGTGCAGAGAAGGAAGAGCAGAAGATAAACGGCGGCATAATCTTTGCCCTTAAAAAGAACGACAATTTATTTCCGAAAAGAAGTGAAAGTTCCAACCAAGGACACTCGAGATTCGGCGTTTTGTTCGTAATTTTTTGTTCTAATACACGACAGGAGAAGAATAGGGCAATAGATAATCCCGAGAAGGGACTGAAATGGAACATTTGTAAGCAGTGAATAACCTCCCGCCCGTTTCTCTTTCGTTTTGATGAATTCAATTCTTGGGGTGAACTTCAGCAAAGTAAATTTGATTTCGTAGCAAAACAAAGATGAAAGATGCATAACTAGGTGAAGTTACGCATGGAATAGGTTGGAGTAAAATATCATATGCCAATATCATATTCCAATAACCATACAATATGCACTCTAATATAATTAAACAGACTATAGGCATTCCAATATAATATAATTAGATATTATTGGCTTATGATAATATATCAATGTTATATCTAACTGTGAATAAATATATCGTATTTGTTTCAAATGGTAAAATCTTTCAGAACCAATAAACATAAAGCACCCATCACTTCTATTTAACCGGAATTTAAAAATACGATTTCATTCTATTTAGTAGATTTTAATTCCAGAGTCATAAATATATTTTAATAAATAAGGAAAATATATTATAATTTAAGGCCACTTTACGATATCAATGACAATGCAACGACTATGCTTTAATCCCTTAACTGTATAGTTTTTTTAATTATTATTGTTGTTTCTGCAATCTCATAGTTTATATATATTTAGTTATTATAGTTAGTTTAGCTTACTTATATTAACGTCCCGTTTTAAAACAAATTAGGGATATTTGGGCTTCGAAATTTTGAACCGTGATCAGATGACGAGGCTACCACTTGAGCTGGTTTCTCCCTTTCAGCAACACACTAGTGAAAGCAATTTCGGCAAGAAAGACTTAGTATAACAGAACCCGATTACATAGAGGTGCTTTCGAGGATTCGGGTTTCAAAATTGGAACTCCGATAGCTAAAAAGCTGTCTCAATTCTTTCAAGTAAAATATAGGGCTTTGAAAGCAAAAGGTACTGTGAACTTCTATGAAAAAAGATAGTATTAAAATAAAACTAAGTAAATGATGTAAATAAATTGATGGTATTGTAATATTATTGTAGTCTCAAAGCATCTGGAATATTTCATTTATAATACATCTATAATAGATATCGTCTGCAGACTTATCAAACATCAGGATTTCTATATATTTCACTATCAGGAATTTATCACATTCTATCTTCTGAAAAATAAATTAATTTTTTAATGAAAAGAATTTTCGCTCTTTTGAATTTTTGAACTGGCAAATTTAAATGATCAAAGAATATGCTTCAGTTTTGTTTTCGCAATAAAATTTCTACCAAAAAAGCGCTTGAAATATTAAGCAAAACTCTTTTAAAAGACTGACTGCTTATCAAAACAACATCTGACGAGAATCGAGACGAGAAACGATCGAGAATTCTTCGCAGATGATCCACGATCTGATAGCCCATCCATTTCGATTACTGATCAAGATATTGAAAAGGGATTCAGTGTTGGTGATCATCATTTGATAATAAGAGACATTATTGAATAAATTCCTGTTATTATTTGCTTACCGTCAAGCAATTTTAAAATATCAATAAAGGATGCGAAGTGTAACATCTTGAGTCACATCAAGAACTTTGAATTTATTCCAGAAAAATAAAGAACTGAAATGACCCAAGAGATGGTTCTCAAGGTCATTTCCATTTAAAAACATTATTAGCAATGATGATACCCTTTCAAAATTAGAATACATAGATTAATAGTCAAATGAATGGCGGTTGAAAAATGAAGCAAGTCCGATAAAGACAATGCTTTGTCGTTTAAAAATTGAGTATTATTTGATTGCTATGACATTGTGTATTATGAACTATCAATTGGCCAAACAGTCAGTAAATATTACTTGAGTATTTTGCTTCGTATACTTGAAGCTATTGGTCGAACATAGCCTGAAATGTGGCGGTCAAACTTATAGATTTTTTACCATGATAATGCGTCTTATGACAACACAATTTTCATTCGCGATTTTTTTAACCAGCTCCATAACCACTGTATTCATCGAATATGGCACCGTTGAAATTGCCTCTAAGTAGTCACCGTTCTGAATCCATTCATTCGATAAAATAAAAGTCTTTAAGAATTCTGAAAGATTTCACAAAAACAACGTTAAAGCATGCTTTGGCGATTGGTAAAAACATTTACAGAAATGCATTACAGTCAGGAAAGTTTATTTTGAAGGATATGCAGTAAATTTTGACCAATAAATTGGTAGCTTTTGTTTTATGCTACCTTTAGGAGTACTTTTTGATCAAAGAGCAAAGGACGTTATTAGGATACAGATATAAAAATATATTTCTAGTAGTTGTTTCATAAAAAAAACAAATGATGCAACTAATAAACGCAGTACTATATATATTATTCAATATAACTAGCGGGAGTGTCTCCCTAAAACTTCTTCGCATACTCTCTAATAAACATGTCAGGCCATAGAACGCCTTGCATGGCGTTGGCGTACAATAGTTACGAAATGCTTTTTGGCGTGAATTTAGCATTTTTATTGAATCTACCGTGTCATCCTTGACGAGTTCTTTGGGGAATAAGCTATAGCATGCGGTTAATAGCATCTGAAATTCGAATTTGTGCTTAGGACACGTTTTTGTTAAACTATTAAAACAAAAAATGTGACACAAAACTGTACTTTACTCACAGAATTCCAAACCTAATTTCAAATATTTAAGTCACTGCATTTTTGAATAATCACGTTTAGATATTTTTGAAAATACAGTCCGTCAGACAGTTAACCTGACGTTGGATTTGACTCAAAATTCGATAGGTGTCTATACCATGGATGTTAAATCTGTGCACCGAATTTTATCTATCTAACTCTATCCGTTTTGTTATTATTGTGTTATCTTATATTCGAACAGCCGAACAGATGGACTTTCTCTGAAATGTTTACTTAAAATTTGATAGAAATATTCAAATTTGTTATAAAGCTGTATACCAAATTTCAACCATCTAGCTTAAAGCGTTTTTGAGTTATCTTTGTCACAGACATACGGACATTTTCCAAAACTGTGTTCATCGGACTCGGGGTGGTCTAAAATGTGGAGATTCATTAAAATCTCGCGTTCGAATTTTTTAATGACTACTATAGTTTTTCTATACTACGTATACGAGAAAGTAAAAATGGCAAATGTTACGTATTTTTTTTATATCAAGAATAAACGGAAATAACTTTCAAAAAAATCCAAGAAAAAGGCAAAAAATTTTAATAAAATTTATTGGATATGTATTTACAAATATTAGACTGAAAACTATTTCTGAATAATTTGGGTAGAAAAGTAATGAACCAATTATATTCATTAGTTCATTACGTTTTCGTGCATTTCCGATTTTAAATCAAATGACATATCAAAGTCACAGCGACCTATCAGAAAAAGCAAAAAGAAACGGAGGACAAAGATAAACAGGAACCTAAGTGAGTGAGTTTTCAACTTGGATATTTATAACCCAATTTTCAACCATCAAGTCACTATTGTGGATCTCAAACCACAGAGGACAAATATAAACAGCAACCTAAGTGAGTGAGTTTTCAACTTGGATATTTATAACCCAATTTTCAAACATCAAGTCACTATTGTGGATCTCAAACCACAGAGGACAAATATAAACAGCAACCTAAGTGAGTGAGTTTTCAACTTGGATATTTATAACCCAATTTTCAACCATCAAGTCACTATTGTGGATCTCAAACCACAGAGGACAAATATAAACAGCAACCTAAGTGAGTGAGTTTTCAACTTGGATATTTATAACCCAATTTTCAACCATCAAGTCACTATTGTGGATCTCAAACCACAGAGGACAAATATAAACAGCAACCTAAGTGAGTGAGTTTTCAAATTGGATATTTATAACCCAATTTTTAACCATCAAGTCACTATTGTAGATCTCAAACCACAGAGGACAAATATAAACAGCAACCTAAGTGAGTGAGTTTTCAACTTGGATATTTATAACCCAATTTTCAACCATCAAGTCACTATTGTGGATCTCAAACCACAGAGGACAAATATAAACAGCAACCTAAGTGAGTGAGTTTTCAACTTGGATATTTATAACCCAATTTTCAACCATCAAGTCACTATTGTGGATCTCAAACCACAGAGGACAAATATAAACAGCAACCTAAGTGAGTGAGTTTTCAACTTGGATATTTATAACCCAATTTTCAACCATCAAGTCACTATTGTGGATCTCAAACCACAGAGGACAAATATAAACAGCAACCTAAGTGAGTGAGTTTTCAACTTGGATATTTATAACCCAATTTTCAACCATCAAGTCACTATTGTGGATCTCAAACCACAGAGGACAAATATAAACAGCAACCTAAGTGAGTGAGTTTTCAACTTGGATATTTATAACCCAATTTTCAACCATCAAGTCACTATTGTGGATCTCAAACCACAGAGGACAAATATAAACAGCAACCTAAGTGAGTGAGTTTTCAACTTGGATATTTATAACCCAATTTTCAACCATCAAGTCACTATTGTGGATCTCAAACCACAGAGGACAAATATAAACAGCAACCTAAGTGAGTGAGTTTTCAACTTGGATATTTATAACCCAATTTTCAACCATCAAGTCACTATTGTGGATCTCAAACCACAGAGGACAAATATAAACAGCAACCTAAGTGAGTGAGTTTTCAACTTGGATATTTATAACCCAATTTTTAACCATCAAGTCACTATTGTAGATCTCAAACCACAGAGGACAAATATAAACAGCAACCTAAGTGAGTGAGTTTTCAACTTGGATATTTATAACCCAATTTTCAACCATCAAGTCACTATTGTGGATCTCAAACCACAGAGGACAAATATAAACAGCAACCTAAGTGAGTGAGTTTTCAACTTGGATATTTATAACCCAATTTTCAACCATCAAGTCACTATTGTGGATCTCAAACCACAGAGGACAAATATAAACAGCAACCTAAGTGAGTGAGTTTTCAACTTGGATATTTATAACCCAATTTTCAACCATCAAGTCACTATTGTGGATCTCAAACCACAGAGGACAAATATAAACAGCAACCTAAGTGAGTGAGTTTTCAACTTGGATATTTATAACCCAATTTTCAACCATCAAGTCACTATTGTGGATCTCAAACCACAGAGGACAAATATAAACAGCAACCTAAGTGAGTGAGTTTTCAACTTGGATATTTATAACCCAATTTTCAACCATCAAGTCACTATTGTGGATCTCAAACCACAGAGGACAAATATAAACAGCAACCTAAGTGAGTGAGTTTTCAAATTGGATATTTATAACCCAATTTTTAACCATCAAGTCACTATTGTAGATCTCAAACCACAGAGGACAAATATAAACAGCTACCTAAGTGAGTGAGTTTTCAACTTGGATATTTATAACCCAATTTTTAACCATCAAGTCACTATTGTGGATCTCAAACCACAGAGGTTACCGTGTTTCGATGACGGATCAATCACTTGATCGATCACAAATGCTTTTTTCCATCTGAGAACCCTTTAACACGTTCAACTCAATAATAATAATAAAAAGAATGTAATGTTCCGGTTGAAAGAGCGAGTACAATGAGCTAACGGTTCAGAAAATAAACATATTTGATGTCGTCGTGTTATATTCTTAATTCCTTTCTTCGGGCATTCGACCAGCAATGGTAAACGGTATAAAACATGCATGTAAATGGAAGAAAGAACAAACGCGGAAACGAGTTCATTGAGAACTTAAAAGTAAACATCAGGAAGTTCACAATAAATATTTTTTGTTCCTCATCAAGGTTTTCCCACAATGGAAATCTAAGAAAGATCAGTGTGAACTTTATACTGTGGGAAATTTAGAACATCGTAAGTAATTCTGAACTGAAATCTTTAAAAAATGTTTACTTTCTAATATTATTTGAACGAATGAGAAGCAATTCTTTTAGGAATTTTTGCAAACTTTTAAGTGCAACAAGTGATGATAACTAAATTAAATGCTAACAATACCAAAACAGATCCAAAATTTGAGATAGCAAGTTACTTGAAAAAGGGATTCTGATTCAGAACAAGGATATAATTATCATGAATGTCTGATACAAATTGCTCTTGGAATTAATTTTTTTCCAAATTCACTTCCAGTAATACCACTGATATATTTTAAATATTAAATAATATTAATTACTAATTAATCAATATAAATATTAAACCAGCTTTTTTTTTCTATCGAAAATACAAAGATATACAGAATTACAAGACTAATATACAAGAAGGCGAGTGAAAAATCAAATACGACATTGTTATCCCATCTGATTCGATTCGATTCCAAACCAGAGGGAATGGTTTGAGCGAAATATCTCGTATACTCCCTAATAAATGTAATTGAGTATTATTAATCGCATGCCACAAAAGAATAAATCACGAAAGAGACTATTAGCTCACGTTCTTTGGCGATTAATAGAAGAGATGTGGCTGAAGCACAAACAACAGAACAATGAATCTGTATTTTGGATGTCTTTTTTCCAACCAATTGAAACCAAAATTTGACGCAGAACAGTCATAAAATCACATACCAAATTTCATATAATTCAGTCATTGCGTTTATATGCTTGTGAAAGTATAGATGGACAGTGTAGCAAATCTATCTAGACGGATTTTGCTTCAAATTTGACACTTATCTATACTTTAGATGTTAAATCGGTATATCAAATTTTATTCATCTGGCTCTCTTAACTTTGTATTAATCGTTTACTTGCACTCGAACAGATAGACTTCCTTTAAATGGATTTCGTCCAAAATTTAAAAGAAATCAACAAATTTGATGTTTAAGTCCATACAAAAATTTTCATCTACCCATTCAAAGCTTTTGTGTTATCTATTCTCAGACAGACATAATTCCAAACCTCAGAGAGGTCTGAAATATGGAGATTTGGAAAAATATCGAGTTTTTTGACAATTACAGTATTTCTTTATCTTATAATAATACTGTTGTGAATCCGGAAAACACTATTTTGGACTTTCCATTCTGTCTCTATAACCAAAATAACATTAAAAGGCTTTGAGCTAGACAGATGAAATTTGGTATGTAGTCTTTTTTAAATGTTGACAAAATCCATTTCATGGAAGTCTGCCAGTCCAGTTGCTGAATATAAATCAACACAATAGCAACAAAATTAAGAAAGCTAGATGGCTAAAATTTGTTATAGAAATTTAACATCTAAAGTGTAAATTCTATTGAAATGTGGAACCAAATCCATCTAAACGTTGACAATGTATCGGTCTGTACTTTTACAAGCATGTAATGCAAGCCTAACGTAAAGAAACACAATGACATCAATTAAATATATAAAATTTGTAATGTAATATTGTAACTATAATTACATTTATAATTCAAATTTTGGTTTCAACTTTTTCCAAGTCCAAAATACAAATTCAGTTTTCTGGCGTTTGTGTAATAATTAATTCCAGCGATTAATCGCTAATAAAAAATCATCAAAAATAGCACACTAGTAGGGTTTTTTACTTTAATACTTTAATAAAAAGCAATAAATAAAAGCGGTTAATACTTTAATAAAAAGCATACGAGAAAATTTCAGAGAGACTGATCTCGCTGGTCATGAAATCTGTCAAAAAAAGTTTAAATTAAAAAATTAAATTAAAAAAATCAAAATCAAACTCGAATGGAGACCAGAATAAAATTAAACATCAAAAAGTTTTGAAGCGATTTGGTAAAACAAATTTCAAAAATTCTTTAAATGTAAATCTTACTATTTAACCACCTCTTTCTTCAAACTGCTCTAAAACCTAATTTTAAATTTTAACTTAATAGAAAACCCCACTGTGTAACGAGAAACAGAAAAACGAATTTTTAAAAATACTCACAAAATTTTATATTGTAACTAGAAATTCTCCCTCAATCATTAGTAAGGGTTAATGGAAAAGCAGGCTCATATTTCAATTAGTCGCTTTTTCTCCATTATTAGGTAATCATTAGTTAGAACATCTTCCAAGATTTCTGGCAAAGTACAATTAATTGAAAAGGACTGAGCTGAATTACAGAACCGTTTGGAAAATTACAGTAATAATTAATTAAAAGTCTAAAAGACACAATCGTTTGTGTAAGAATGAGAAATGTATAGAATTAAAAATAGAATAATGTTAGAGCTAAATTTAAAAAAAAAAAAAATATTTACGGAAGAGAAACTAGAATTTGAGCTGAAATTTCAGAGGAATTGTATGAAAAATGGGATAATTAATTCAGAATTAATTAATAGGAAAATTTAATTTAGAAAGTATAACTAGCGGGAGTAGTCCCTCCGTATCTTTCTCGCATACCTCCTAATGAATGTGTAGCCACCTCCTTATCAATTCCACAGAATTATGAACTTTGGGAAAGACCATAAATGGCATGAGAACTCAGGTTTTTATTTTCAGAGTTCTGAATATGATAGTTGTGCGCTTTGTTAAACAGAAAAGAAAACTGGAAAATATATGAACCACATGTTATTAGTGAAAAAGCAGTTACGAAAATGTCTATTAGTGTTTGATCCTTGCGATTAATCCCTAAGATGCGATTGACACAAGTATCATACAACCGAACATATATTTTAGATGATTTTTTCAGACCAATTAAAATAAAAATTTGACACAAAATTACAAATGTGATAATACAGCATTCCAAATTTCATTTGTTTTGTTTTTGTGTCATCGTATTAATATATATATGAAAATACAGACGTAGACGGTCAACACATCAACAGATGTCATTCAAAAGTTGATAAATATTCGCAATTTAGATGTTAAAATTGTAAAATATTTCACTCACCGAATTTCAATCAAATCATTCATCAGAATTGACAGACTTCTAAATGGATTTCGTTCAAATATCAAGAGAAATTTATAAATTTCGTGTAGAAGCCATAAAACATATTTTACCCAGTCAGTTTAAAGCGTTTTTGAGTTAACGTGTTCACAGGCAGACAGAGAGACATAAATCCAAAAATGTGTTTTGGGATTCAAGGAGGTCTGAAGCGAAGAAATTCGTCAACATCTCGCGATCGAATTTTTTGACAAATACAATATTTTCTCCTTTTATATTTCATACATGAGAAAGCAAAAAAGAAAGATTACCATATCAGTAAAACATATTCTACTTTACTTTTCATTCTTCGTAAAGCAATGCGCATCTATATACTGTCAGTACGAATATAAATTATTAAACTGCAGCCTTAGATCAATATTTAAAAAAAATTCAAATACCATCAATTGTTTACAACGGGAAATATTTTTTTATCGTCTGCTCAAATACTGAATGCCAATTTGAAACAGTAATTTCTATTAGAACATTCAATTTGGCCATAAATTTCATTAAAGTTGTAGAAATGTTAAATGTTTTTGTTTCAGGTGATCAAATCATTGATTCGACAACTTAGGATGATAAAACAACTCTTTACATCTTCTCGTGAATGAACGCATTGTTTTTCAAATTATGTTACGAGATACAGTACAGTGAACAATATCAAAATAAATAAATAAATGAAATTCGCAACCTTTAGTCTGAAATGATGGAGCTAGCTAATAATCTAGGCTTGATTCGATTACTTCGTTTTCGTCTAGTTTGATTGAATCCGCAATTGTGTTCTAAGAGTATAGTTCTAAGATTTATACGGCGCTTTTTACAAAAAGGAATGACGCTAAGATGTTATGTTACATAAAAACAAAAGTTTAAAAAAATCTATCATATCTAAAATAGTCTTTTTTTTTTAAATATCATAATGTTGAGATTCGAAAACAGGTAAGAAATTCATCACAACAATAAAGAGCATTGTTCCAAATTGCAATTAAATTCAGACATCTTGCGTAATAGGTTGCAGGTATTCACAAATAAAGGAATTTTTTTTTTTTCAATTTTGATGAGATTTTTAATCATAAAAAGTCGATGTATAAATTGACTGACATTTTCTACTTCATAAATCAACATAATTTCTGAGTATATTATTGGAAAACAATCATTTTTTCACCATGAAAGATACAGCTCCACCAATTTGAATTTTGTACAACTTCTCGAATTTTAATAATATTGAAAAAAGATTAATAAAAAATTAAATTTAAGGAAGATTAATAAAAATTAAATTTAAGAAAAATTAATTTAATTTTTAAATATGTTTTACAACAATACTTATAATAATTTTAGTAATTAAATTTATACCAAGCGATTTGAGACAATATTAAATGCATTTGTGTGTGTGTGTGTGTGTGTGTGTGTGTGTGTGTGTGTGTGTGTGTGTGTGTATGTTATCGTCGCTATATAATTCAGAGCAAATCTTAAAAACAATATTAAGATAAATGAATAAAATCTAAAACATTATCATTCTGCTTATCCTTCAACTATGGTTACCAAGACATCAGTAGCACTTCGGACAGTTATGTTACATATAACGTACTGTCAACAAATTATTCAAAAATAAATGTTTCCAAAGAATTTTAATTAGTTTTAAAGTTAGTTAATTTTAAAGCAAATAATAAATAAATGAATAATAATTAATTTTAAAAGAAATATTTTCAAACATTCAAAATTATTTAATAGATATTTATTAACTAAATATACAAGTGAAATAACTTTTTTAAAAATAACACAGCACTATTTTGCTGAACACTAAAATTAAAACTATTTATTAGACATTCACAACTTCTTTTCATTGATTAACAATCACTTTTGCTTTTTTTTTTAAATCACCATTGCTCAGTTTAACATTATAACCATTTCTTATATTCATTTTTATTATGGGGAACGATTTCAGTGTTTTTATATTCATGTTGCATTAGGATTCCCTTTTTTTTCTTTTTTTTTTTTCCTAACCTATCTAAAAATACTTTTACTATATGCACTACTGTGAGCAAAAGTTCGGTTAAAAAGTCTTTTCAACTTTTTTTTTCCAGTTTTCTGTAGTTTTTCGATATATATCCGTAATACCGCAGTTTTCATCTCATTTCCGTAGCTATTGGAGGGTATGATTCAATAAGAGGTTTGACTTTTTAAAATTTTTTTATCCGAATCGGATGCAATAGAAATACATTTAAACTGACAAATAATTGAAATAATTATGGTAGAAAATTGCAATTTGAACATTGTTAAAAGCAAATTATAAGCTAACTCAAAATTCTTCCTTTATCTGGGGCGTATATAGCATAAATATTTCACATAGCAGATAATTGTGGTTGTAAGACGCAAGGACGAGGCAGTTACAAAGAAAAACACTTTTAATATTATTTACCCTTATTTACAAATAGTAATTTGGGGAAAGAAATTAAACGAAAACATAAAATTTTACCAAAGGGTTGGCCACAATATATTGTATCCTTCGTGCCTTAACTAACATTTTCTCTCACACACAACTTTCAGCACTGTTCAGAGTTCTTTAGTTCTTTCTGATGGCAGCGCCACCTGCCTGCAGTTCAGAGTTCGATCAAAATATTTCTGTCACATGATAAACATAAACGTGATTATTTTTATGGTGATTTTGACTTAAAGCGAAGAAATTAGAAAAACTTCAAAGTTACAGTATAAAATTCGAAATATTTCTCAGACGGTGGAAAAAAATATTTTCAATATTTCTTCAATAAATTAAATTCTTTTTTTCTATGCTCCTCGAATAAACACGCATTCATTACCAAATGAAATTCGGACAAAAAGAAAACATCGGCAGCAATAGTTCAAATTCTCACTACTTTTACTTACCTGAGGCTCTTAGCTTTTTTTTTTTAAGAACACATTTAGGTTGCAAGGGAGAAAAGAAAAAAGAACGTATCCTTTAACATTTGAGTCAAAATAAAGTTACTTTTTTTCCTCTCACTTTCCTGTTCTTGGACAGCAGTCAAACCTGTTTCAGAAAGTCACAATAACCATTTTTTTTTTTCCTACTCTTTGCCGGCACATCTTCATGTCGCAAAAAGTTCGTCCAAAATAAAGTTCTTTCCCTTGTAAGATCTCGTAATCAGTTGATAAGGGAAGTTACAGTTTATACCCATAATAAATAATTCACAGCCTGTCTTGTTACTCAACGTGAGAAAGATAACGCCAAATTTTAAAATGGGGACTGTTTAAAATGGGGCCTTTAAAATGGGGACTGTTTCAGAAATATAAAATATGTTGCTTTTTGTTTATCAGTGAAGAGAAAAAGGTTATTCACACTGGTGATAAACATTTTACAAGTGAAGACTTGACATAAAACATAGAAACAATCAAAATTTTTGGAAGCAAAAGTGAAAAAAGAAAAGCATAATTATTCAATTATGGACAAACTGTCATTTTGTGGCTTTAGTTTTATTTGTTGCAAATTGAACCATGAAGTGGTTTCTTAAGCAAAATAAGAATAAATTTCAATCCCTTAAACAATAGAGTAATAATTATAATTTTACGCCCCACCCTCCCTTTTTAGGGCTGGCCGATGACTGAACTTCATCATCGCGATATATCGTCCAACATATATATCGATATTTTTCGTTATATTGTAATATTATTATTTATTTATAGCTATTATAAGTTATAAATAGCATCTCTCAACATATTGACTGATCAGAACGACTCCAAATAAAAGTAAGTTTCAATTTATATAATATAAATTTTTGCTTTCTTTTGAATTAAAAATAGTTAGAAAATAATTGCGTTAAAACCCCTTTAATAAAGTGTGACAGCCTAATAAATAAACCCTTTTAATAGAATTCGAGCCGCGAATAAATAGATTTAATCTGAATTCTTTTTGCTTTTATTTCTGAAGATGAATATTTAGTGATTAATAAAAGGACAATCAACAGCCTTCTGATAACCGCAATTATTTTTCCGATAATGATATCATTCAGTTAGGGAACAGAAAACAGTTCATTCCAAATGACATGCATAAAACAAGTGTTTTTATATATTAGAACATAACAGTATTTACAGAAATATTAAAAATTTTGTTTGAAAGCCAATAAGAATAAAGAGCAACAAAAATAAACACTAACAGGTAACAAAAACGAAATCGAAAACGCAAAATAATTGTAAATGTCGATTTATTGTATCGCAATTCATCGTGAACTATTATTCATGATCATGATTTCGATAAATCGATATTTTCCAAAAACTGGCATAAAAAAATCGATATTTTTAGATAAATCGAAAATCGGCACAGCCCTACCCCTTATAATACTTTCAGAAAGTCACAAAATATTCGTCTTTGAGTTGGTTTTAATTGTATAGTTGTATCATACTTTCCAATTAGGAATAATTCGAGTGAAACTCAGAAAAAGATGAATTTTTAAAAAAACTTTATTATCATTTTCATTCTAAAAGTCACAAATTTTATCAAAACAGCATATCCTTGGTTCTGAGAGTTTGATGAAACTATCATACAATCTTAACTATGAACATTTCAACTATGATTTTTTCCCATCTGTAGAGTTTTGAACATTGGATTTAAAATTTGTTTTTTTCAAAAAATTACTTAATTTAAATTTTTGCCAAGTAATATACGTTTTTCAGGAATACTTTTTACCAGGAAACATTACAACATCAAAACTTAAAAGGATTTCAATCAAATGGCATAAATTTATATTAATAAACTTAATATATTATAAGCTTATAATTATATACAAAAAAGGAAGTATCTTAATTTTACGGTAAAATATGAAGAAACGCTTTTCCACCAATTTATTGTAGGACCAAAATATAAAAAATAATTCGAACATTCGATGAGAAAATTCTTAAGAAATGTAATTTTTTTGAATATCCCGGTGTTGTTTAGTATTTAGCAAAAATTTTTTCTTCTGATTCAAGCTCAAAAAATTAGCAGCCGATAATAAAAAAGAATGAATATCGATATCTAGATAATTTAACATTTTAGAATATCCTTTTTCTTTGTAAACAGAACGAATCCCCTAAAGTTCGTCAAACTACAAACATCACACACATATATACATACACAAAAATCTTATTGACACAACGATATTTTTTTTTCTCCGAACATCCGTTCCTAATTCTTTTCAAAGCAAAGCACAATAAACATCTGTTTCAGGAGCGACAGCCTGTATGTTTCATTTAGCAGCATTCCCTCTCTGTTGCCAAAGATAAAGCAGCAATTTTTCCAATTCACCAAAGAGAATAATAGCGATAAGCAGATTCAGTGAGTTGTAACAGCACGTTATTTTGCCATTATCCGATTTTAATGCTTTTATAGATGAAAATGATCGAAGCTGTGTGTGACGAATTATGAATGATGGAACGCATTACAAATTTAGAATTTGAAATAAGTGTCGTTAAAATATCGTTTGAATGTTACACTTCATTGACATGTATCGGATATGCGTGTAAAAAAATAGTTCTACATTGGTTTCATGACGAAGAATGGTTTTAGGATGTAATGTAGGGTAGATATAAATGTTTGTGACTTGTGAACATAATTGGCATTTGATTTGGCTAATTACATTCTGATACAGTTTCAGATCATTGGGCAAATATATCACAAAATAGAATATGACCATTATTATACATCAGTAGCAATATTTCTAATGTTAAAATTTAGGAAATTAATAAAAATGTATTTTTCTAAAGAAAGATAATTTTTTAAAAAAATTGATACATTTATGCTTTTTTTTTTACAGAATCATTAAGTAGAAGTTTATAATCTTATTCAAAATTTCATGTAAAAAAACAAGAATAGAAACAATCAGAAGGGGAGGAGATACAGAATGAAGGAAGGGAACGTAAAGTGAAGAACAACATATGCAGAATCAATTCAACACTGACTTTTTTTTACACAGTATTACTTTCAAAAATTCTAGAAATTACATACAAAAATAATTAAAGCTTTGAAAAAACTACGCCTTTACTGAATTTAGAAATGTGCTAAAAGGCGTAAAATAAATATTATATATGTAATACTTTTCGAATCCTGTCGGCTTTTTAATATGTAACATTATTTTATTTTAAGCAGAATGCAGGTGCGACCAGCAGTGAAGAGACTTAGTAATTTTTAAAGTTCGATTTATTCTCTCCGGCAGGCAAGCATGATTATTTACAAGAAGGCGCGAACATCGCATGTCCGCCACAAAGCGTTGCAAAGGCAGAAGTAGGGAAGAAGGCCGAAATAAATTATCCCTCGCATTATATAACCTATGATTTTGATAGGGAAAACGTTTCTTCATTGTGCTAATATATTACGAGATTCTGATAGGGATTTCTGACACATGTCAATCACATATAAGGGAAACACAGGGATCTTTTAAGAAAGAATGTGCTTACTGGACATTTTTACCCCTTCACGCCGAGCGTGTGAAAATATCGGCGTTTAGCTGACTAAGCAATTTTATAAAGCTTCTCTTGAATTAATTAAGTAGAGAAAGTGGAATTGGATCACGAAATAAGAGAATATTTTGAGAATGAAGTTACTATGGGCTTAATTAAGATAAAATCTTGGAAATTAATTAAGCGTAAATTAAAGTTTAAAATATCATCACACACACACACACACACACATATATATATATATATATATATATATATATATATATATATATATATATATATATATATATTTAAATTAAGAATCAGAAGAATAAAGTAAAACCCCCCAGAAACTGATAAAAATGTTACTATGTAAATAGGAATTTTAATTAAAATATATATATTGATTGTTAATGAATCGTTAAAATTATTTTCTTTTCATATTCATAGTAAGCCAATCTCCTTATTTGTGTTTCCAATTTTTGATAATAAAAATGCATTTACTTAAAAACATATTTTTACTTTTATTACTTTCTACTTTTTAGTCAAAATTATTATGCTACAAAATCGTGAAATAATTTTTTTTTCTCTAATTTTTCTCTACCAGATAGTGCTATCGTTTACAATCCAAACAGAACAAAATTAGCAGATTAATTGATATTAAAAGAATAGAAAATTATATTACAATCTGAAATACACGACTGTACATAATTATGGGATTCTAGCGCATTAAAAACGCCAGTGAAAAACTAATTATAATACATTTAGTTTGATATGCAAAATATAACCAATTCCTGTCTTTAAACAACATAATGCTTACAACGGAATTATAAGTTTTGAAAAAAAAATGACAGAAAGAAAATCCAGTACTTGAATCGTCTGCAATGTTTTGAGAAAACAGCTATCACTTTTATATGTGTACTATTAGCAAATAAATATTCACTATCAAAAATTATTTAAAACTATTACAAACTATTTAAAAATCTACATCACATATTCCATTACTATTTAGAATTTTCTTTCCTAATATTATGCATTTTATAACATATCAAAAAGATTTATGTATGAGAATTAAAAAAATATGAAATATATGAGAAATTTATGGGATGATGAGAATATCTAACAAGCAAATGTCTTAAAGTTTACGAAGATTCTTGAAATTCCGCCTATTTAGTATTTCACTGCAAACAAATAAATGTCGATATTATGCAATTTCTCAATATTTATAGTTGATTTTTCAAGAACAGTATACCGATTATTTTTATATTGACAGAAAGCAAGTGAAAAATGAAAATATCAGAACCTAATAATTATCTTTATTAATAACAAAATAAATGTGTGTCATACAGAAAGTAGTTTGTATACAGGTCAAACTACTTGAGTTACAGCTATGAAAGTTGACACATATATACCTTGTGTGGTGGAAATGTGCGCCTAAGAGGGTTTATTTTTAATTTTAAATAGTTTTAATTAATTAAAAATTAAGCAGAATTTTGATATTTTCCGAGATAAATTTCAAAAATATCATTGCATAAAAATGAGTTTTATATAGTTTAAAAAGTTTAAAAAAATGTCTTTTTAATAGTAACAATTAAGAAGTCATATCACCTATTCCTAAATTTTGGAAATGTTCATTTTTTTTTTTTTTTTTTTTTTTTTGCGTCCAATTTCCAAAAATAGATTACGTTTCTACTCGTGCAATGATATCATGGGACTGATTTCCCTCAGAAAGGTTCATGTACACAAGGAACGGAACATATGTAAAACAATTAAAATAACACAACTTTAATGCCACAGACATGAAGTTATTTCTAAACGATTTAATTGAAATTAAATATGAGCAATACGCCACTATGAACTAGCTGGTCACCAAAGCGACTAGTATATTTATATACAGGAACTTTCAAATTTTATTAGAATTTTTTAGAATAAACTATATAAAAGATTTAAAGTAACATGAACTAGATAATTTTTGTAGTATAGCTAAAACAAATTAGATGGGAAGATATTTTTAGGTTGTTAGCACTAACTAGCAATTACTTAAATCACCAAATAGAAATTTTTTTTTTTAAAAAAAAAGATAAAATCTCTCTACTTGAAGTTAAAAAAATTACTTTTACTTTCACGTGACATTGTATTTTTTCCCCTTTGAGAACCAGTAACGAAGAGAATGGAGGGAAAAAATTGCCCAAGAAAGTGAAACTGTTCGCAATGAACTTTACGGTCAATTTATTGAATTTAATTGGACTTAAGCTGCGACTTCGATACATCTGCTGCCACCATTTCGCAACTAAAAGTAGTAGAAAGAACCCAAAGTAAGATTGATTTTATTTATAAAGTCCGAATCTATATATAGATATCTCGTAAGCTTTGCCCCGTAAAAAGTTACGTCTAAAATAAACATGTCGAAATATCGACTTTTTCTCCATCAAAAAAGCATGAAGTTCTTTTGAAGAACAAATGAGATAAAATACAGCCTAACCTCCAAGTGGCACCGGGAAAAACAGTATTGGAGTAGCAAAAACTTTTAAAATTTTGTCCTGTCAAATGTTTAATAGTATTGGCGGAAACACAACATTTCATTCAAGTTTGCGGTGTAAGAAACCAAAATATTTCTCTATTCTTAATAAGTCAATACTCATTTTTTTTTACTTATATTTCCAGTAACTTTCTCTATATATAGCTACGATGGAGTTTTTATTAAAATTTATTTATCTTGACTTTGTAATTACTTTTGTAAGCAACTTTTCATCCACTTTATAATGCACTAGAGTTTTGAAATATTCAGCAGTTATGTATTATAAATAACAATACTCACAATTTCATTATTCTTAATTTAATTATCAATTAATCATTTAATAAAATTTTGATTCAATACTAGAGGTGTCACCTGGTGATGAATTTGAGAAAAAAAAAACTTATTTTATGATTTAATAAAATTTATGGTAACCAATTATACATTAATTAAAAGGCAAACATTTTTTTTTAAATTTTAAGTCCATTTTTAGGCACAACAATAAGAGTTCCCAAAAATAATTTATTCGGAGGAATATAGCAGTTTTGAAGATTTTTTTAGATAGGAAAAATGATCGCAGTGTAGAAAAACTTATGAACACCAAGTTACTAATCAGTTGAGATCCTAATTTATATCAACATATTATTCATTAAAAAGGTTGCCACAATAAAAAAACTTTAATTTTGTAGGAGAAGCATTTGAAGTTTACTTATTCAGATTCATTGATCTGTTCTACAAAATTCTCAGCGGTAAAAACTGAAAGAAAAATTGATATCATTTTTCAAAGAAATAAACGTAATTATATTGATAGAAAACTCGCATACTTCTTAAATGGAAATATTATCCCTCCCTTAGCCGGCATAAATTATGAAAGACCGTAAAGGTCAAGAGTACTTAGATTTTTATTTTCAAATTTATAATATACAAGCACTTAGTATTTCGTAACATAGAGAACGTAAACATTCCGAATGCGCCACTTTCTACGATTTTAAAAAATTGAAAAATAATTACAATTACAGTTAAAATATTACATACAAAAATTTTATTTAAATCGTCTCATTTTTGAGTTGTTGCGTTTACAGGCATACTCATGCACTGACCAGCAGATGGCCGATGTAGACGAATTAAGTTCGAAATTTTGATGCACACTATAGACTGTGCACCAAATTGTACCCATCAAGCTCTTTACGTTATCCTTATGTTCATGCTCCCTTCCATACAGATACTAGGGGGCTGGAGGGGGGGAGCAAGGTGGTATAGATACCCCGGATACCCCGGGAGCAAGTTTCAAGTGGCGCCACTTTTTAATGAAATATACACCACTTTTTAATGAAAAATATAATGTAAGGGTGAAAAATAATAATGTGCCCTGGACGAGCTGATGGAGACTAGGGGCAAAACACATCATATATCCCGGTATTACCACATATATATGTGGGGAAAGGGATGATTCCTCCACTTAAAATGTTCAGAGCTTCAAGAAACGACGCAACGGCATTTTTAACAAGGAAGAATATATTTATTATTTATTACAAGAAATAAAAAGATTAACAGAAGAAGTTGAAGTAGCTCACTCTCGAGTTGAGAAAGAAATATTAAATTCTTGCTGGCCAGATTGCATAGTGGGTAATGATACATTGATACCCACATATACGTCATTTGCACACGAACAGACAGAAAAATAATCTTCTCTTGATTTTTTTTTTCCAAATTTTGACAAAAATCGACAAATTTAGGGTACAGAAGACATATCGAATTTCATCTGTTTATTTCAATTCATTTTTGAGATATCACGCTCATAGGCAAACAGATATAATACCAAAAATGTGTTTCTCTAAGTCATAGAGGTTCAAAATGCAGAAATTCGTAAAAATTTCAAATTCGAATTTTTTTTCGACTACATTATTTTCTCTTACATATACAGAAAAAGTATAAAATAAATATATTCCATAGCGATACATTTATCTGAATGAACAATATCTGTATAAGCTCGGAATAAAATATGCAAAGCTAAAATCATGGGTCAGATAAAATTTCTCAAAATTGGACGAAAGAACACCTGCTATTTAAAAACACGTAAACATTTTAAATTGTCATTTCAGAAATATAATTACAAAGGTAAAATTTCTGCTAAAGTAGATTTTTATTATGTCTTTGGCGACTCATTGATTTGCCGGGATGACTGCTTGTAGATCAAACGGTCTGACCTATAGAGCGCCAACACACACATTCATTTTTATTAATAGTAGAAATAGATAATGTTACAATGTTAATATATAAGGTGCATATAATTATATTAATAGGATCACAAATCTATCCATTGTGGGCCTTGCGGTTACATATTCAACCAGTCCAATTTACGCTATGCAGCGATGTGAATCAATTATTAACTCTTTATTTAGATATTTAGTTTCAGAAATGAAATATGTGAACTTCCAAAATCTCAGTTTCAACTCTGAGGCAGAGATTGTTATCATTCTGACATTGCAAACAAAACATTTCGAGAGAAGGTGTTACCTTCAATGAAAATAGGCGATGTGACCTTCCTCTGGGCGAAACGAATTTGCCAGAAGCTATTTAAGCTATCAATTTCTTTCTTTAGTCATTGTTTTGCAAACAAATAGAAGAATATTTGCATACAAAGTGAGTTAACTCCGTTTAGAATTCGCAACGAAACGCTTTTGAGGAAATGCAGCTGGCAATCATTTTCCATTGCGATTATCAATCCAAGGGAACACAACTTAATGATGATAAGAACTTAAGCATGAAGTTATCGAAAAAAATTTCTAAAGCATGATTGGTAAAATAAAATATATTTCATCAATACAAAACAAAATATCAGCTTTAAAAATAGATAAATACACATATATAACATAAAAAGAAAATTATCTATCCATTTTATTATTATGAATTAAAAAATATTTTGTTGGTTATATTATTAATAATAAAGAATTGTATTTTCGCGCTCTGCAGGCTAGATCATTTAACTTAGAGCTACCAAATTTGGTACATATATACTTGAAAAAAAAAGGCATCTAGGAGAATTAAAAAAAAAATTAGATTAGAATATTTAATAATTAAAATTAAGATGCGTTTTTCCGTGATAACTTCCAAAGATATTAAAGTAGAACAAATGATTTTTTACACTGTTTCAATGATTCAATTAACTTTTC